>NW_019385773.1:27675-82734 GCF_000671375.1 Centruroides sculpturatus
AGAAATGTTTCTTTCACAAGAAATGTATAAAATTACAGTACTAAACAGACGATAGGTCGCCTAACTCGCCGTAGCGTGACGCTAGACGGCGAAAAATATATATTTAATTATAATAAAGTTACAATAAATTAAGTTAATATATAATTATATATACAGTACCTAATTTATATATAATTAATATATAATTATATGTACAGTACCTAATTTATATATAATTTATATAATACTGTCCAGACGATAGAAATCTCTCCGTAGCGTGGCGCTACGGACGGCGGGTAAGTAGTTCGGCTGCCCGATGACGTTTTACGTATTATAGGAGTTATTTTTACCGTTGTTTACGGATAATGCCACAATTTTTATAGGAATCATAACTATAGGAAATGGTTTTATAGGGGATCTACTGTAATATATTCTGAGAGAATTTGTGGTAACTAGTATGCAAGTGTATGAAATTTGGAAACATATTCTTTACTGTAGGAAATTTGAAGCATGTAGAAAAAATTTTTGACAAGATTTAAATCCTGGACAGATATAATTAATTTGTTGTGTTTTTCAAAAGTTGATTATTATTTTTTGTTATCTTTTACTAGGCTATTATATTAATTTATTAAATAGTACTAACTCCAGTTTTATGTTATACTTTAACCTCCTTGTAAGAAATAAGGTTCATAAAATAAAGAATTGAATTATGAATTATTAACAACTATAATTATAAATGGCATTTTTAATCAAACATCAAACTTTAATACTCAGCAAACACACAAATATATATATATTACTTATTAAGTATAGCAGTAGTCTAATTCTAATAAAATAGTTTTGAATTTTATTTTCCAATAAAATTTAAGATATTATGTGTAAATACAAATTTTTTATACATTTTAACTGTCTTAATTTCATTTTAACATAATTCCATTTATCTGAAGATATTTCTGACAAAACATAAATTTGGTCCCTTAACATCAAATATATATATATATAATACATATGTACATATATTCAAAAATATGATATACTAAATTATTAAAAAATAGCTAATTTCAACTAAATTACTGAATTATTACGGTATATAATTTAAAAATGTTTTATACATAAATATATTAATATATTGTGTGTGTATATATATATATGTATAACTAATTCTTTGGTATGTAAAGATTGCATCTTAATAACAATGTAAAACAGTACACTCTTGCTAATCTGGCCCCAGATTCACAAATGTCTTATAAGATATGACATAGTATCTTTTTGATACTATGTTATATTTTAAAATTACCAGAAAGTAATAACATTTTATATTTCGCATTCACAAAAAACATCATAGCATTTATGACAAAACAGAAGAAACTGGTAAGGAGTGTGTGTCTTATGACATCATTAATGACTACTATTGTTTTAATAGAGCCAATCAGAATGCATTTATTAATGACTTTTTCAAAATTCCTCATTTTTCATATTTGTAAAATTGAGGAAGTAACACAATTTTATTTCATTAGAATCAAAATGCTTTGTGATGGCATACGAAGAAAAATGTTATAGAAAGTATAAAATATAAGATAAAGCTATAACTGACCTAGACATGGAACAAAAAATTCCCAATATTGTTAATAGTTATATTAATGGAAATATTGAAGAAGTTCAAAAGAAATTGACAAACTAATAGTTTTTTCCTATGACATTCTATTGATATAAACAATTTTAATTCTACATGAGGAATTCTATCATTTTTTTTGGCATTTAATAACATCAAAGAAGTTTGGATTCAAATCTTTAAAAGAGACAATTGGGAAAAATGAAAGACGTGATAATCTATTAATAGAGCCAAATAATTTGACACCACTTTTTCCAGTACTTTCTATTGGCATACTATGATATGTAATAGCTCTTGTATGAGACTTCTTACAATATTGTAACTTACAATTTACTTTGTGAATACAAGACTTTTTGTTTCTGACAACTTACAATGAATTTTGTCATAAGTTATGATACAAAGTGTTTGTGAATCCAGGTCCTGGCCTCTCAATTATCTGGCATACCCCATTATAGTATGTTTCTCCCTTATATTTTTTTAAATACATTAAACTTGTAACACTAAATTTAATAAAGAATTAAACTTATAATTATTGTATCTTTACATAATTTCATAACAACAAAAAACAGTACAGCTCCAAAAAGAACCAGTACCAAAGGGCTGCAGGGCATGCCATTTATTGCCTTCAGGCAAACTTTAGGCCTATACACATTCACTAATCTGGCACTTGTGTGCAAGGAATGGTTGAATTAGCAAGATTCTAGTGTACTTATTTAAAATGTCTCTTTGGTCTACAAAATTTTCATTTTTTCATAATTAACAAATTTTTAAATTTAAAGCTAACTTATTCGTAATTATTAAAAATAAGTGTATACATATATTTTATAATACTTATATCATTAAGTATATATATATAAAAAAATTATGATATGAATGAAATTTTATATTTTATATAGTCTGATTATAATTTCCACATTCTGCAGCACATCTAATATGCTTGATTTGTCGCAATCTATAATCATGTAAAGTAAATTGTGTCCATGTCAATAACTGAATAATGGCACATATTAATGGCATTGTCACAAGAAGCCAAAAACACCCTTCTCTGTAAATGGGAGTGTTAATGATTTGACTGCGTCCAAGTGAGAGAGAGAGTTCATTTTCTTGAGAGGTAAAAAGTTCTTTACCTAATAAAATAGTTTTTTATTAGAATGCATTAATCAATGTTTCTACCACTATTTGTTAATTTTTAATAAAATAATAAGGAATTATTTTCTTATTATAATGCTCAATGTTTATTTAAAACTTACCTGAATACCAAGATAACAACCATGTACCTAAAACAGGAGCAATTGTTTGTCCTGGTTTAGATAAAAGAGATGATGTACCAAATATAAGAGCAGATACTGCCTGAGGACGATTGTGGATTACCATATCTTCATCTACCAAATCGCTAATTATTAAATTTAATAATTTGCAAGTTCCTTCCGTAAATATACGATTACTGAAAGTATAAATTGAAAACTTGAAAATACCAAAATATTTTAATTTTAAGAAAATTATAATTTAAATTCAAAAATTTTCAAAGTAATTAACTCTCCCTAAAAATTTTTAAGTTACATATTTTTTCTGTATTAAATAAAAAATAATATTCATTTTGTTCAAATTTTTATAAGGAGATAACTTTTACATTTCACAAATCATTTGTTAATCATTAGAAACTAAATAAATCATTCTGGTCTTCAAAAAATTAGGAAAACAATTTTGCCCCTTTATCATATTTTCAACAGTTTGTAAACAAAAATTTATGTCAATGTATATGTTATGGCTAAAGCTAGAATTAACTGACTAATGCTATTTTTATCCAAGTATTTTGGTTAAAGCAAGTTACAATCTATTAATTTTGATCTTTATTCAAGTCAGAACTGAATAAATTTGACATTATCCAAAAAAAAAAAAAAAAAAAAACAAACAGATAAGGCAAGAACAAAACTTAAAATTTAGGATTTATCCACCCCATTTTGGATAAAATAAGGAGACAATTTATGGTTTCACTTTAGCCAGATAATCTGCAGTTTTTCCAATACAAGTTGGATGGATAAAGGCAAGGGGCACATCTACATGGGGACTAATAGGTCCTGCCCTGGGTCCCAAGTGTCAAGGGCCCACAAAAATTGAATTATTATTATAAAATTTTAATACTTTTTCATTAACAATGAGCACTTATCGTATAGTAAAAAATAGTTAATATTAATAATGATAATTTATAGTATTATTTGTATTAACAAAAAATGGAGCACCATTGGATTTCAATAAGCCCTAGGCTCTGAAAAACCTAGATCAGCCCCTGGATAAAGGACTTTATTTTTCAAATCAACTAAATTTATTTCTCTATTACATAAAAGTGAGATGAATGGAAATAAATACTACTAGTTATTTCACCAAATTATTACCAGGTTTAACTTTTTTTTAAAGTAACAAAAAGAAGTACAGTAAGTCCGCAATTAATATTGTTGAGGAAAGATATATTTGTAATCATTTACAATTATTGTCAATTAATTCAGGTGGAGCATTAGTGAAGTCTCATAGAAGAGGCTTCACTAATGCTCCACCTGAATTACAGAATTGTGTTTGTTCTCAAAATCTGTTTGATTGATTTTGATTAAACTTTGCCATTTTCCATTATTTGAGATGAGGAATCCAAAAACTTAATGAAAGTCCATTTAAATGTACAAAATAACGATTGAGGGGTTTTCAATATACAGAGGAGTTAAACTGACAATGTCTATGCTCTCTGATGTGACTGAGCATGCCTAATGGAATTTAGGGGTCAAAAATAAAAACAGAGGTGTGTGCACATAACACAAAATAGGCATGAAAAATGACAAAACACAAGAACAAAGTAATCAATGAGTAATCAATAAACTTTGTACTTGAATCATCTCTCTATGTTGGCAAGGATCATGACTCCTGTTGCTGGCAGATATAAGGATTACCTCTTCTGTGCCTAATAAGTGCAGGAAGATAGCTTCTTTCTTTCCAGCTCTGCCTCAATTCTATTGTGATATGACAAAGTCATGCAATGTCCTAGTTTTCTTTTAACTTTCTAACACACCGGGTTGAATATAAGTCTTCTTACTTGTAACCAATTAACCGGAGCAACATTCCTTTTTAAAATGCAAAAGTTTTTGATGCCCCTTCTGGGCTCTTCTTCAGGCATTCACTCTAAACTGTTGCAAGCTGGTTCTTAAACTTTCAAATTTCTTTTGAATGTATTCGCTTATGTATTCCTAATGTAAACGCATTCCAAATCCAATGAAACTTCGTTAGACAATTATGGGTGCGTTTACTTTTTGCTAGCTTCCAAGCTTGCCGAGCTGACATCTAGCTCAGCCTGACGTCATACTAGCACGCTCGTAAAAGTATACACAGTAATGGACGCCGCCATCTTTGAACAAACTCCAAGCTCGTTGTAAATTCTCCGAGCACACCGAGCGCGCTAGGAATGCTAGCAATGATGTCATGGGTGCGAAAAGTAAATGCCGTGCTCATTGGTAGCTAACAAAAAGTATACAGGCTGAGCGCGCTAGGGGCGAGATCGGAACTAAAAGTAAACGCACCCTATATGATTAGAAATGCAAACTGCTTATAATTCAAATGATTATAATAGTGAATAAATAAATAAAAAAATAAAATAAATTTAAATGTTATCGTCCATTAGGAATTGCCATGATGTAGAATTGAATCGTGTAATTGTCTAATGAAGTTTCATTGGATTTGGAATGCGTGTGCATTAGGAATACGTAAGCGAATACATTTGAAAGAAATTTGAAAGTTTAAGAACCAGCTTGCAATGGTTTAGAGTGAATGCCTGAAGAAAAGCCCAGAAGGGATGTCGAAAACGTTTGCATTTAAAAACGAATGTTGCTCTGGTTAATTGGTTACAAGTAAAAAGATCTAGTTTTCTTTATATACAAAAGTGATTATGGGATGGGAATTAAATGGAAGTTTAAAACACACTGCAACAGAATACTTAAATTTTGTGTATATCATTTAGTCAATGGTAAAACTTGTTTTTTAACATGTCACTTTGCTTAATATTACAGTTTCAAAGAATCTATTGATGATGTTAAGTGAGGACTTGATTTACAGATTACCAATATGTAAGAGATCTTAAATGGTGTATATTAGGACTTGATCATAGCAATAAATACTATTGAAAAAGGATAAATTTTACCATGAAATGAAGTGTGCCATGTTCATTCCACTTAGTACTATTATCAGATAATCTTCTGGTGATGTATGTTTTTGTAAATGACTTTGTCAACCAGCTGGATGATTTTATTTCTGGTTGCATAGTTAAACTGATCTGGCTGTCATCTTTCCAAGATTCATGCTCTTCTTGAAAGCATTTTCTCCATTCTTTCACTATCACAAGTGATGTGCAATTATTGTCATACCCTACATTCATTCATCTGTAAACTTGTCTTTCTTCAAGTCCTTCCTCTGTAAGAAATTTCCCAACTCCTTTCTGTTCTTTTCTACCCACTTTAATTTTATTGCTTGGATGATACATAGATTTGAATTGATCAGACAATAGAACAAAGGACTTGTACATGTTGATTGTGTGTTTACTGAAAATGTTTTCTTAGCACGGTAAACTATTTTAATAAGTGCTGACATATCTTGAGTTGTTTTTGAAAAATAACCTGTCTCTCGTCTTTAATTGACTAATTCAAATGTAAGCAAAAATATGCTATAGAAACTTTGCATATTGTAATCAGAATTAGGTTATCTTTTTATCTTCAATAAGCATTTCTTTAAAGCTGTCTTTTCCTGCTATCAGTCTCAATATTTATTACCAATCCTAACTAATACTTCATATGATATTTGCTACTTCTTGAAATACAGTAGCTTAAATTGATAACATTCTTTTCTTCAATTATATATTGGCTGTAATTTTATCTGTTAAAGACAGTAGCAGATAAAAATATTGATGAATTATATATTAATTAACATCTTCATATGCCACAAAACTTGGTACTAAGTAAACTTTTAAATTCTTAAATAATCACTTATGGAAACCAAAATTTTTATTTTGTCTGAAAAACATTTTCAACCTTAATTGGGCCTAATTTTTACACAAACTTGTTCTTTAGTTTAGAACATAAAGAAGTTTATGTAAAAACTGTAATAGAAATAAATTGCATTTAAGATTTTAAAAATATCAATTAATAATAATTACTACTATATTTGCAAGTTATACATTTTTTAATTATTTTTAACATGTCCATTAATGTCAAAGTGAATAAAATCGGGATTTTCATTAGTCTTATTTACTTAATTAAAGTCCATTTAAATGTACAAAATAACGATTGAGGGGTTTTCAATATACAGAGGAGTTAAACTGACAATGTCTATGCTCTCTGATGTGACTGAGCATGCCTAATGGAATTTAGGGGTCAAAAATAAAAACAGAGGTGTGTGCACATAACACAAAATAGGCATGAAAAATGACAAAACACAAGAACAAAGTAATCAATGAGTAATCAATAAACTTTGTACTTGAATCATCTCTCTATGTTGGCAAGGATCATGACTCCTGTTGCTGGCAGATATAAGGATTACCTCTTCTGTGCCTAATAAGTGCAGGAAGATAGCTTCTTTCTTTCCAGCTCTGCCTCAATTCTATTGTGATATGACAAAGTCATGCAATGTCCTAGTTTTCTTTTAACTTTCTAACACACCGGGTTGAATATAAGTCTTCTTACTTGTAACCAATTAACCGGAGCAACATTCCTTTTTAAAATGCAAAAGTTTTTGATGCCCCTTCTGGGCTCTTCTTCAGGCATTCACTCTAAACTGTTGCAAGCTGGTTCTTAAACTTTCAAATTTCTTTTGAATGTATTCGCTTATGTATTCCTAATGTAAACGCATTCCAAATCCAATGAAACTTCGTTAGACAATTATGGGTGCGTTTACTTTTTGCTAGCTTCCAAGCTTGCCGAGCTGACATCTAGCTCAGCCTGACGTCATACTAGCACGCTCGTAAAAGTATACACAGTAATGGACGCCGCCATCTTTGAACAAACTCCAAGCTCGTTGTAAATTCTCCGAGCACACCGAGCGCGCTAGGAATGCTAGCAATGATGTCATGGGTGCGAAAAGTAAACGCCGTGCTCATTGGNGCAGTTAAGTCGTCAATGCTACTGTGTTGATATTTGATTAGCAGGATTTTGATATACAAAATCCTGCTAATCAAATATCAACACAGTAGCATTGTTAATCAATCCCGCATTAAGCAAGGGATACCTATATATTAAATTTATATACAGTAAGAACCCCAATTATCCAAGAATGTGGACCAATGCTACTTTAGATAATTTAAAAAATGGATAAAATGAATGGCCATGGCCATTTTGAATTGAAAATTATGAATATAAAAATTTATTTGGTATCACTTTAAAATCTCTTTTTATACCTTAGTGCAGTGGTTCTCAACCGGGGGTACATGTACCCCTAGGGGTATGAGTGTAAATCGAAGGGGTACATCTGACTTTCATTATAAAATGGCGTATGTTAATGAATTTGCTGTAAATTATTAACACAAGAAATGACAAAAACTTGCTTTAAAATATCCCAGTATGAACACTGATTTCTCTTTTAACAGTCCAAAAAACTTGTTTATCTACTTGATTTACCTGTCTATTTGTGCCATTAGTGCCGAGTGAACCTGTAGTCTAGTAAAATTTCGATTTAACCGAGTATTAACTTTAGAATAGATGAAAGCACCAATGTCAGCGGATTGACAGTACTTTTAGTTTTTGTGAAATATCAGTACAACGATGATTTGCGAAGATTTGTTAATGTACAATGATCTAAAAAATACAACTACAGGTTTTGATATTTTCAATAAAATCAATGATTTCATTTGAAGTAATAAAATAGATTGGAAAAAGTGCATCGACATCTGCACTGATGGAGCTAAAGCCATACAAGGTCCAATTTAAAAGATCTAAAGAAAACTTTTACCATTTTAACAATGTATTTGTGACAAAAACTAAAAAAAAAAAAAAAAAAAAAAACAGGCTTGACGCATCATTTGTTGTCAGTTAACAAGTTGGGAACCAAATTTTGAAAAAAATTGCTGAAGGTTTATTGCAAAAATATCCCATTAAATTGTTAAAATTATTGTAGAATAATTAAAATTTTGTTTATTGTGTGAGGGACAAACAGACCCTCAATAAAGTGTTATTTTAAATTTTAATTATTTTGGAATTCAATCATTTAACTTCAATCATTTTATCAAAAATCAGGCTAAAATCCATAAAAATTGTTTCCCACTGACTTGCTTCCTTGTTGAGGATGATCCATCTGGTCATTGATGTGTCACCTGGAACTTTCAATAAATTTCCAGTATTGGACACCAGACCCTTAACAACAAACTCCTGACCTCATGGAAAAACCCAAGAGGAATAGCAAGGGAGGGCGAGGAAAAACCCAAGTCAGTCGTCCTCCAAAATCTGTTCACAAAGTTGTCCTCAAAGTCATCCTCCAAAGTTTGTCTCTTCAAGAATTTATACCATGCAAAATACCATGCATCAGCCAACCTTATCCTAAGGATATCTTACACACCTACAGTCAGATACCCTTCAAAGTTGCTCCTGTTACCTGAACACTCTAAACATCAAGAACATTCCATCATTCTCTTCAAGAAGCCTGACTGTGAATCATCCAGTCGTCAATCCCCAACTTCTATATAAGGTATTTATCCACACGCGAATATCCTGTAAATTCTCTCTCTCGCGACAATTAATTTTAAGTCAATATGGATAAGATTGTATATCATTTACTTCTGCCCATTAAAATAAATTTGTTATTGTTTATTAATATGGAATCCGAGTGAATCACTTCCTCGTTCCTCTCTCCTCACCTCTACTCCAAATCTAACCGCTCACCCGCTACCTCTCGTGTGATGCAAAGTCGCGTTTTCTGAGTCCCGAGAGACTCTGTGGTGTCACATCCTGATGTGGTGTCAAAGAGACACTGACCCTATGGTCACAATTGTTAATTATAATTATTTATTTTTAGGAAATGTAATTTATGCATGTATTGAAATGACTTCTGTGATTTTATATAATATACTTATCAAATAATAATAAATAAATGTATGTACTGTACCTGTTTAAATTGATTATTATTTATATAAAATAAGTAATCCACTTTTAGTTATAGTTAATTAGTGAGAGTTTTTTTTATGGCACTCAGTTATAAGGGCTTTATACATCTAACACAGTAATTATAAAATTTACATACAAAAATATAAGGGGTACTTGAGAAACAACTAATGGGCTAATGGGGTACATCAAGAAAAAAGGTTGAGAACCATTGCCTTAGTGAATTTAATCACATATATAACAAATTTTTTACATAATTTATTATATAGCTAATACAGTAGAGTCCCGAAAACTTGGCACTCAATAACCCTGCAGTCCGGATAACTCGGCCACACCCTGGCAGGGCGAAAAAACCCCTAGTTAATTTTCATTATAGAGCTTTATGCCTCTTAAAGTATTTTCCTGAGGTCTTCTTATCAGGTAAATTACTGTGCACTGTGTATTCATTAATTTTCATTTTCATGTAGTAAAGGTGCTATGCCTTCATAAAGTACGTACTTTTCCTTTGTTTAAGGATATTTGGGCAGTTTATTCTCTGTTGTATTTTCAAGCAAACAATACAAACAATTACATTACAGTATTTTCTGAGGAAACACTCGTACTTATTCTTTTTTAACCCCATTCCCGATAACCCGGCATTTTCACAAACTCGGCCCCCTTTGGTCCACATTAGGCTGAGTTTTCAGGACTCTACTGTACCAACAATTGTTTTAAGAATAAAAATTTGTATGCTGCAGTTTCTTTTGTTCCAATAAAGAAGCTGTAATATGAAGAATTGTAATTCATAATTATAAAAGAAGTGTTAGTATGATGACTCCCATTCAAAAGAATCCATCCCCAATCTGGAAAGTTAAAAAATGTGTATTATTGTAGTTCTATTTTAATATGAATTGTATCTCATATTGAAGTTAAATAATAAAAGATAACAAAACATTTTGTAATATACATGTATGTTATCAGAATAAACAAAACACCATATATACTTTGCTCATATGGAGTTATCTATTATCTATTAAATTATGTAATTTTAGAAATAATTGTATAGAAAAATTTTAAATAATAAAGTCCAAATCAATCCATATGAATTTTATAAAAAAAGGAATAATTTAGTATTATGCATAGGAATGTTATCTGTCTATAACTTTAATAATTAGATAATTTTGTTAAAACAGGAATTAAACAATTGTCAAATTATGCATTTAATAAAAATTTAGGAGAACATTTAAAAAAAATTAAAAACTTGTATACATCATAAGAAAAGAAATCTATCTAAAGAAAAAAATAATAATAATTTGATAATTGCAAATTATCATCTATTTCTGTAGTTTCTTTATTGTGTTGTATAAGTTATTTGATAAATGTGGAAATTCAAAAACCAAATATTTAAATTAATTTGTAATCTATATATAAATTGAATTCACATCTGTTTGTCTGAGCATAATGTGAGAACAGATGAACCAATTTATATGAAACTTTGTACATACATTCAGGATAGATATAGGCTACCTTCCATTTTCAAAAATATGATTTTTATGGGCTTTGATAAAATTACAATATTATTTGCAAGAGTAAATAAATAGTTCGTATCTAGTTCTTATTCGGTCTTTTGCATGGATAGAAAATTTTGCCCGTAGGCCAATGAGTGTGAAATCAACCATGATGCTTGAATACATGCTAATATTGTGATCATTAACAGGCAAATGTGGACATCAATGAAAGCTAGTCAGCCTGATATTTCAGAAAAATGTATCCAATACTAAAAATATTACCATTGCCATTTTCACCTTTGAGACTGTCATTAAGTCCCTAGAATTTCTGTTGATGTAAAATTGTTTTTGGTTTTATCTATTATAAATTTATTATAAGTATATATTCTTTTTCTGTATATACATTTTTATAAGAGTATAACCTTCTAATATATCATTTTCCCAAACAAAGTCTCAGCTAATATTTTTAATATTTTTCTTTTTAAATTTTTAAACTTGCTCAATTCTAATTTAAAATTTTCTCAAAAACAAATCACCAATTATATTTAAGAACTTTTTACATTTGTAACCAGTTGAGATTTTAAGGCTTAAAACTGTATTCTTTAATTTTGTTCCAGAATTTTAAAATATGTAATATATTCTGAAGATAGAACCAACTTGTTTCAAAAACAAAATAATTAAAGATGTTGATTTCTAAGTAGATTTTTTTTGTTTTGGTTAATTAGTTTGAATATTTGATATTTTAATAAATTAACACTAAAATTCAATAAAGTTTCTATATTTAAAAAATTCTTAAATTCTTGTAAACAGTTTTACTTTGTACTGTACTGTACAATCAAACATTGTAAATATCCACAATATATAGGATATTCACAAAAAGTTTTGAACAATAATAATTTATAAAAATAATATATTTGATTTTTCACTGTCCAGATTTACATTGTTAAATCTAAATGAATTAGCATGTTAAACTGTTTTCAAGAATTTAGTCATTCTTAGTTAAACATTACTTGTTTGACTAAGAATAAATTCCACTAATCCTAAGTTATCAGAATTATTTATGATAGTGTATGAAGCGAGAAATGATTGCTTATGATAAAATTAAATATTAAATGTAATTTATTTTTAAAATATAACTGTATTCAAAATCATAACTCATAATTGTTTTTTAAAATATTAGAAATAATAAATTACTCTTATTGATACTTTTATTTAAAATTCTATTTTATAAGAGTATATGAAGTATAACTTAAAATGAGAAACGGTTATTTTATATAAATTTTTAATTTTTACCTGAACAAGATTCATAACAGTAAACCATAAGAAATTTGGATGAGAGCTAAGTTGTTTAATATAGGATTTCAAATTTTGAGTTTCTGTTAATGATGGATTAACTTCTGTAATGGATCTATAAGATAAAAAATTATAAAAACTATTATTATCTTAATTTGATTTGTTTAAGTAACTATACTTTAAATAAAAATTTCAATATACAATTTTTTTATATTATTCAAAAATTCAGTAGTTATATTCAAAAATAAATAATTTTAATTTTAACTGCAAAAAATTTAGTTTAATAATAATTTTCATGTTAATTTATTATAATTTCTAGCAGATAACACAAGTTATCTATTTGAAAATCAATTTAAAAATGGGTGCAAATTATGCAATAATATGCGTTTTCTTCCAGTTTGCAATTATAAACTAATCAAATAGGCATTTTTCGTTGTCTAAATTAATCAAAAGTGTCTAATAAAATGCAAAAAATGTTTATGTGACCAATGCTCTAGGATTTTTTCATGCAACAGTTTCAAAGACTTACTAGGAATACTTAAATTCCAGACAGACATTAGCAACATGTGCACAGTGAAGGTGCCCATGGCTCATGCAAGAACACGACTGCTGGTGACTAACCAGGTTAGTAACCACATAATGAAGGGCAACTCTGAACCAAATCACATCAGACTTGATGGGTGATGATTGACTGAGGTTGACTGATGGGTTCAGCAGCATCTGTGTTGAAGTCTGAAAACAAGATTCATCTAAGCACACAACACAGTACAAGTCACCCATTGTCCAATTTCGATGGTCTCTAGCCCAGGTGAGATGCATTACTGGTGCCTGGGAGTTAGTAGTGATAGCCAAGTGGACCAACAACTATCAGACCCCAAGGAATGAAGTGTAAATCAACACACTGTATGTTGTACAGTGTGTTGACTTACACTGTACAAAGCTGATAGTCATGTTCCTTTGTGGCAACAACCACATGAAGCCATTGTGTCAGCAAGGTGTTGAGCAAGCTGGTGGCAGCTATGTCCTGGTTTGGAGTGGATTCTGTTGTTGTGAACAGGGACCAATGGTGAGACTGCAATTAATTTTGACAGCTATGACAACATACACTAATCTTGTAGCAGATGTTTTGCACCCCTTTATCCCCTGATGGTAATGATTTGTACTGGATAGGATAATGCCATTCCTCATAGGGTATGGATAGCACAAGAATGGTTTAACACTTGGCAGATTTTCAGCTACTCCCTTGGCTGCCTCAGTTGCCAGACTTGAACCTCATAGAGCATTTATGGATGCTGTGCAACCTTTACTCAATACCTTGAAGAACTATCCAACAAATTCACTGAATTACAGAGAGCCACTGAACATGTCTGGACTGAAATACCTGTGCAACATCTCAGACACGTCATAGAGTCTATGCCATATCATGTAGCCACTGTTATTCAGGCTTAGGGAGGAGCTACACATTATTAGGTAGGTGTGTTTAATTTTTTGGCACCAGTTTATTATGGTGATGCTATAGTGTATCCTACATGGCATATATACTGATGATTAATGCTATGCTGGATCAGGATCAAGACATAAGTGAAGAACAAGCTACAGTTATGTTTATGTGCGATTTGTGTCTTATATCTGTGGTTTAAGAATTTTCTGAATATGTGACGAGTGTAGCATGGCAACCTTCTGTAGATATAGAATGAAAAAATTTTAAATGTAAATTGGGTCTCAAAGCACACAGAAAGATGTGAAAAAACAGATTTAATTATCTTTCAAGTACTTTTACTTGTAACATTGCAAACTTCTTCAGGAACACTGAGAGTGGAAAAAATGCTTTTTGAAAAAATTTAAAGAAATATTCATTTTTTTTTTACAATGGATGGCAATAACAGGAAATTAATAAATAGGGACCAAGTGAAAAATTATTGCATAAAAACACATACATTTAAATAATAGTTACACAAATGGTAAATACAAGTTATAAAGTGCTGCATGTGTAAACATGTGTGGAGAGAAATTGTAAAAAACATGTTCATAGGTTTAACATGCCTAGTATAAACAAATGTCTGCAAACTTTCCAGAACATTCTAAAGTCAGAGCATTGATCAGCTGCAGTCTATAAATAAAGAGTGACTTCCAGAAAAAGTTTTATTCTCATTTCTAGTGGATAGCAAACATTACATCATCCTGGATAGGCATTTAAATACTTGTAAATGAGTGTGGAAGATAATTGTAAAAAATTTTTTACAACTTATTGTTTATGTTCATTACAATAAGGTCCTTCACTCAGTCTACAGAGAACTTACCCGACATATTAATAAAGGATTGCCTATAAAAGAACTCCTACGATCACCTTGATGCTTAGAAATGAGAAGGAGCAAACTGAAAGAAGCCTCCCATAAGGGGTATATAGTTTACCTATGCAAGACTGCATATTGCATGGTTGTTTTGAATATGTGGGTGCTATGGCTAGGTACATCAAGGCAAGGGTTAAAAAACATGATTACAACCTTATAAAGCAACCAACTTCCCTGACTGCTCTTGTCACTTAGGTCTTGGATGGTGATGTACCATACAGTACAAGAATATGTCTCCTGCACTATGTAGGGACCCACACCAGCTAAGGTATCTTGAAAAGCTTGAGATTTATAAAGTCACCTGAAAACGGACAGCAATTAACTATAAGAGAAAGTATTCTATCTCATCCACATGGAGAGTGTTATTTGAAACTCCTAACTGGCAGTGGATGTAACACTAAAGCTTAATTCACACTGAACTTGATTTGTTGGCGAAAGCGAAAGACAGAGCGGATAACTCATCAAACATGACTCGTCTGACAGGTTATTCACTCTGTTTTTTGCTTTTGCCAGCGAACTGTGCTCAGTGTGAACTAAGCTTAATAGTCATGAGCGTATGTTATTGTGCTTCTTATTTATTTTTTAAATTAAAACATTCTGTTCCAGCTTTCATCTTAGTGTTCTATATACTTTTAATTGAATCTGACAATGCCCACTGTATATGTATGAAAACATTTGTTTAAGTAAAGGACTTTTGATTTTACTGGTTTTTTTTAGTATGTTACATTTGTCACAGCATTGCACAAGCTTGTAGTGATTATCATTAAGTATATGTAACATCGTCATTATATATATATCTATATATTTCGTATTGTCACGTAGCGGGGTGTGTTGTAATTTTATTCCGTAAAATTTGTATCACATCTTGCGGTGTGGGGGTGCGAGCTCGTGATTGGCCCGTGAGCTCTGACGTATGTTACCACATCATGTATATGGTGTGGGTTATAAATGGAAGGGCCACGTGTATGTGAGCACTTTTTTTTTCCTGGATCGTGTCCGGTCTGCATCAGAAGAATCGAGTTGGAGTGCGAAAGAAAGAGGAAGGAGGAACAACCACGTGGAAGTGAAATCAGCAAAGGAAGAGAGAGGCATCACACGGAGGGCTCAACTATCATCATCCATGTAAGAATATTGTACTAGTCCTAACGTAAAAGACCCCTGATTGTCGCATCGCGTAAGTGTGCTAGGAAGAGTGACGGGATTCCCAGCTATATTTTTAAATGTAAATGAACCTCAGAATTACATCGTTCTCTGATTAAATCTGTTTTGTGCCTTATCTTTTTGTGCAGTCCTTATCATTCTTACCCTCACTTTCACACTGTTGTACTTCGGTATGCTACAGCACAACAAGCTTTTTAATTTCTCTTGCAAAGAAGCCTCTGCCTGTAAGTTAAACAAACCCTGCACAGCAATCTTCCCAGCATTGTCACTATATTCATCTCTTTATTGCTGAAAATTTCTTTAGGTGAAGAAACATGAAAATCTTTAAGTGTAAGATATCCAAGCTGTTAACTTCTGAAAAAATTCCAGAATCCAAGTGGATTCTGGAATTTTTTCAGAAGTTGACACATTGCACCAGCAGTGTGGGGCCACACATTTTAATGCAGCAGAATGACTTCAGATGTGAGGAGATTTTTTGTTCTGAATGGCTCTCTATAGTTTTCATAGGGTTTTACAGTAGGCAGTTGCTTTATGGTTTAACTTCTGGGTTTGAATTCAATCAGCAGAATACCTTATTGGTTTGAAAAAACTATACACAAGCTTTCTGGCAGATATGATCTGCTTGAACTTTTTCTATGGTGGTGAATCAGTATGCCACTTTTGCGTGGATTGCTGTTTACTGTTTGTTGTCATGTAGGAAATCTAAGTTTCATCTATTTTCATGGAGCAAGAATTTTGTTCCATCCTTCTGATAGCATTCCAAAAATGCCAGTGCAGTTCCTATGTGTTGGAGTTTGTGGGTATTTCTGTTAACTTTTTTGGCACTCATCTTGCACAGAGCTTGTGATAATGCAAATGCTTTGTGATGATTTCATAAAGTATTTAAATTAAAGTTTCAGGAAAATATGTATGGAGCTCAGAAATGTTGAATTCTCTGTTTTCTTGAATCTTTCCATACACTTGCTCCAGAAGGTTAACAGTGATTAATGAGGGTTCCACTCCATTCATTATCATGCAGATTGGTGTTTTTCCCACTTTAAACATTTTGCTCTATTTTTTTTACCATTCCACTTGTCATTATCTTTCTATCATATATAAATCTGTTGATGAATTTAAACTATTCAATAAATGAAGGTTTTGGCTTGCAGCAATTTGATGACAGTTCAAACTACATACTAGGTGGGATTATCACTTTTTCTTGCTCATTTTAAAGTATTATAACAAGCATCTGAGTACTGTATCCAACTAATATTAATGTTCAATTTCTCATTCCAGGCCCACAAGTCATCATTAATGTGGTGAATTGTCACTGGTACCACCTGCACAGCCACTGTGTGTAAACAATTCTTACTTTCTGACTAAACCTCGTAGTTACCGTAAAGCTAAAATTTTTCTATCTTAAGATATTTTATAATATTTGCTTTAGCTTTTTGGGAACACAATTCACTTTGCAACAATTCTATTCAATTTTTGTACACACTTTAAGAGTATATTATGAGACATATAGGAATATTGAAAGTTATGGACTTCCTTTACTCAATAATTTAACAGAATAATTAACAAATATCCATTGTTAAAATATAAATTTTCATCTATAATTTCATATCTTCTATTATCAGGATTTATTATACTGGCTATATACAGGACTTATTATATTCTATTCCATATACAGGTATACGGAATAAAATAAAAATTTTTTTCTGTTAAACTTTGTAGCATTATCTGTAAAGCCATTATAATAAGTCCTGATAATAGAAGATACGAAATTATAGATGAAAATTTATATTTTAGTAAGAAAAAGGACATTGAGGCATTTTAATTAAATATCCATTGTATTTAAAAAACAATTTAAGTGTCATCTTTTATTGAAAATACAATGAAAATTAAAATTATTTCAATATTTAGGCTACTTTACTAAATAATATTTATTTAAATACAGATAACATACCTATATTTTTCTTCAGTAACAGATGCAGATGATTTATAATATGTAGTAAGATAATAACAACAAATTTTGAATCCAATGCCTGAAATGATGGCAAGGACTAAACAGAATATTCTAAATGAAACAGGATCATCATGACTCCAAAAGAGATATGAAAGAAAAACAGATGATGATCCAAGACAACTGAAAACTGAATTATATGAATTAAGTTTGGCACGTAATCTTGAAGACAGAGCCAGGTCTGCTAATAAAGCTGTATGTTGAAGATCAATAATTGTTAAAAAACTATCATATAAACAAAGACAAATTACAAATTGTATGCCAGCAGGAATCCAGAGATACCAAAATAATAAAAATGCCATTGAAAATAAAGGACCAGTTTTTCCTAAGGCAGTAATGCGATGAATAACAATTGCTGTTCCTGAATTAGATACTTTTTTAGTAAGAAAATGTTTATCACTTATCCAACCAAATAAAGGATCGTTTAATGAATTCCAAAGCAAGAAGATAGTTTCCCCAATCCAAAAAGTCTGCTGATCTATTTTATAAATAGATACAAAAGTTTCTACATGATACAATAAAAAAATGTTATGAAGGATTGATAAAAACAAAGCCAGAGAGCCATAAGCTGAGTAAATTGATAATGGCAAAGTCATTTTACTAAACTTTAAATTAATTTTGTAACAAAAAATATGAAATTATATATCAAAATAATTATGAATTTCTTGTAAATGAGTCAACATTCATAGTATATAAAACAATAATTTTCCATTAGTAGTGAAGATTCCCTGAAAAGAGACAAAAATAAAATTACACAATAATAAAAATAATTATATTAACTTTATGTTTTATTAACTTTATAACAATTAAATAGCATTAAACAACTTTTCATTTGTTATTCTTTATCATTCCTATAAAAAGCTGTGATAGATGTTGAGAATTAATATAAATTTCTTATATGTAGAAAGCTGTGCATTTAATCAGATAAAAGTATACATAATTATTTTAAAACTTAAAAAAAATTAATTGAATATACCTAAGCCATTCTCTTAAACCTTCAAGTATTAAAACAAACAAAATGCTTAACTGAACACAGGAAAATCAACACTGTAGCATTTTTGGCTAATAAGAGTCTTAGAATAAACTACAAGCATTCTTAAACACAATTTTATATTTACATTTATATTTTTGACTAATTGAAATTGAAACTTAAAAAAATTTAAAAAAAATGTTTTTTGTAATAACAAAAAAGTTATTTTTTATTTCAGATAAGTTGTAGGTTTTGTTTTGATTATACTGTATTGTCATATAATCATTTACTTATAAAGTAATAAATATATATTTTTAATTAATTTTAATTAATTGTTCATTTGTATTATTTTCATTGCAATTATATGTTACTTTCAATTTAATCTAAATAAATTTATGCTGGAAGTAAGCTATTTATACATTGAAGCTATTTAATTTTGGGTTTTATTTAATTTGTTTGGTGTTTTAATATGATTATCTATATTAATAAAACATATTATTAATACATATTACACAAAGAGTAGCATAGTATCACACTTAGTAAACTGCATTATTTCATTTCAGGTAAATGTAATATAACTATATCACTTCATTGAGCATTATATGATCTTCATATAGTAATAGCAGCATGCTGAAATTGTAGAAATGAAGTTAAATTATAAAAATTATTTTAATAAAAATAATTTTCAGATTTCATTCAAATAAAATCACAAAATTCACTGTTAGTTTTTATTGATTATTCAAAATTAATTTGTAAATTGTTATTGATTATTCATTCAATTAAATGACATATCATTATTTTTAATTTTACTTTATTATTTAATGCTGAATAATTCATATGAACAAATGAGAATACATGTTTCCATTTATTTCTAAGACCAAATCTTATTTATATTTATATATTCTATACTTAAATGAACTTATGACCATCAACCAATCAAATGAGACCATGGCATAACTTAAAAAAAAGAGAGAGGAATACTCTTGGAATGATACCATTCCAGAACTTTTGAGGAAACAATCTCCGTTCTGTTTTCCTGCAGTATAACTTTTGTTTGTTTTAATGTTAATTAACTTATTTAACTAGTTATCTTAATTAATAAATTAATTTTGTGTTTCTAAAGTCATTATTATTCTATTCATGACAATGTTGCTTCATGTAAGAAAAGTGATTTTACATAAGACAGATGTTCACTAATTTTTACACAAGATATAATTTCTCTAATAAGTATCTATCTGCAATAGATTTTTGTTTAGTTAAAAGTTATTTATTTTTACTGAAAATTTTGAATTGTTTACAAGAATAAATGATGATCATTCTAAAGAAGAATAAATGATGAGAAGCATAGCTAAAACGTTTATGAAACCAAAAAATTTTAAATAAACATTTTTTTCCCCCACAATATTTGGATGTCTAGGAAAAGTCAGACTTCTTTAATAGCCAGGTGTCAACAATGCTTTTATAAAAAGTATTACTAATTCAACATTTTGTGAATTTATTTAGCTTTTATAATTAAATAAACTTTAAATTTAAAGAATGTAGTTAGATTTAGATTTTCAAAATTTACATAAAGATATTAAGTTTTTAGATATTTTATTTTTTTGATAAAAATTGAGCAGTGGGAGAGGAATAAGGTTACATATAGTATGACTCACATTATATGGATTCACCAAGGACATCATCAAGGAGATTTGTTCAAGAAAAATTATTTCTAAGACCAAATGAACTTGTTGTGGTAATGTTATCAGAATGTGAATAGCTTTTCACTTTGAATTCTATTACATAAATTTTTAACAAAGAGTGCTCTTCAGAATTCTTGATCAAGAATATATTCATATATTTTTGTCAATCAACTAAACCTCCATATGATCAACTAGTTGATCACTGTTGATGTTATGGACATTCAATTACAATACAGTGCATTAAATATTATATATAAAATTGAATATTCTGTATCATGTATGATACAATAATGTCATTTACTAAAAATTACCACAAGATCTCAAAGGTAACCATATGATTTTGTGTTGGGGAAAAAAAAAATTCAGACCTCTAACCAATCAATTTAATCACTAAAATTATGTTCCTTAAAACCAATGATTACCAGATTAAATTGGACTACATTGCTGCTACTAATAATTGTTAAATTATTATATGTATATGTTTCTTAACTAATTGTTAATTAAGCCAATTATTAACAATTTATTTATTTATATAAAAAATAATCTATCTAGAAAAGCACACTTACAAAATATAAATCAAATATTAAATAATTTGAAGTAAAAATTCGAAATCTTTAATTTTCATCTTATATTTGGCTCATTTATTGTTCAGAACTGAATAGATCTTGTATTTATTTGTATTTAACAAACAATTCAAAATTTCATAACAAGAAATTTTATTATAAAATTGTTACTATAATTAAATATAACTACTATTACAATTCTATGAATAATAAAACTTACTTTTTCACAGTGAAATCCAATTAAATATAACATTAAACAACCTAAAAAATATATTTAATAATATAGTATAGCAGTGAAGAGCTTATATTTTTAAAGCAATGCATATATTAAAATTGAAAATGTTTCATATAAATAATAATAAAAAATTATTTTCTATTGTACAATAACTTACAAATATTTCACTATTGTATTCAGAAATTTAAATTTTCCTTTACAATATAATCTATCATTTAAAACAATAGTCTATAATTTTCCAACTTGAATAAAACTCAAAAAATATTAATATTTTGAATTTTTACAAGTTTTAAACAATTTGGAATTTTTAATTAACATCAAAAATTAATTACTTAAAGTTTCAAATTGTATTATTTTACAGGTGTATTATTTACATTATAAAATGAATTTTTTATATTTTAGGTTTTCTATATTATTCAAATTACATAATATATAACTGAATATTGTATCATTCATCTTACATCAAAATTTAGTTACTTACAATTCATCTGTGATAGCACCACTGAATTTCAATTTATAGCTATATAATAGAATTTATGTAACTATTCAGTTTTACTTTTAGATTTTAAAAAACTGATCTTCTAATTCTTAATATATAAAAGACTGTGTATATTAGCATTGGAATTTAGTTAAAACACTGAATTTAATCTCTTATCAAATATTTTAGCAATGTAAGTATGCAGAGATACTACACGAGATATATACTGTAAATACATGCATACATTTCTATCGATACTGAAAATTATATAATAATTCACATGTGTGTAATCACGTGTAACCTGTGTTTACATGTACAGTACAGTACATTCATATTCCCGAAAGAATAAATACAATTAGCCTTTAATGTCACTCACTTATATGAGATGATAATGTAATTTCAATTAAAAACTCGCGGAACCACCTTTTTTCGGGCATTTTTTTTAAAGATAACGACAATTATATGTGACGTAATACGAATGAATGATACATCCGACGTAAGAATGAATGTGCGTATTTAGCGCACCCGCGCGAAAGAAATTTTGAATTTTGGCAGATAAAAATTACCATAATGAGAAATTTTCTTATAAAGCAAAATGTCGAAAATATTAATAAATATTATTGTGTTTAGAAAGCGGGTAAATTATATTTCTCGGTTTTAAATGTAGTATTTGGAAAACCGCTGAATAATCTAACGCAAAAAACGAATTTTATGGATTAAATACTATATTTGAGATTTGATTAATTATATAAAATTTAATAAATTAGATTTTTAAATTTTTATAAAATCTAGAAGGGTCATTAAATTTTAATGATTTTTAAAAACTCTTTCCGCCCCCTGGGCACTCTTTTTACAAGCCCCTGGTTCGGCCCCCATTTAGCAAGCCCAAAATGGGACGACCGGGTGGTGAGGGACGGATCCCGACATATCCGGTCCGACCACTCCCGAAAAATTCCTGGGGATTTTTCGACCCGTCCGGATTCGATCCCGGATTCCCAGAGCGGTAGGCTGCCACTTTGACCTCTAGGAAAGTCCCGAAGAACACTTGATATCTATCCTCAAAATTGACATATATACATAAACAAAGATAAAAATTACATAAAATTATAAATGCATTGCATTATAAGCCTACATTAAATACCGATTAAAATACAAATATAAATTAAAACAAAAAAGTATAAAGTTCTTGGAAAGAATTCGTTAACCGCTTTTGACCTACAATAATTAACGATTTGTCGCGAGCGCTCGTGCTATGATCTTATATCTCGAAAACAAGTCATGGACCCCATTTTTTATACGGTTTTGGATTCCTCGTCGCAATTAATGGAAAATAGCAAAGTTTAATTAAAATCGATTGAAAAGATTTTAAGAACAAACAATTCTGTAAACCACATAGAAGAAGTATACTACACTAGACTTATTCTTTGGTAAAAAGATCTATGTAATGAAGAATTGAGCGATCATATAATATAAATTATAAATGATTTACGAGGATGATTTGATAATTATCTGCAATATATTTTAAAAATTTACTACAGCAAGAATAGATCATATAAAACCATTTTAACAAATATATAAACAAATCCCTGCTTTTCAATGCACTTAGTCACATGCGTTGAAAGTAAAAAGAAATCCATAAATCCATCATTGTAGAAATGTTTTTACATCTTAAGATAAAAAAAATAATGTTTTCTGCTGAGAAGCGAACCACTGATGCATCACTTCCTTCACTTCTTGGGACAGAATTTTTTCAAATCACAGGTTGTATCTTATCATGCAGCATTTCTTTATAATGATCACAGTTTACTGTTGAAAAACAAAATCATCCGTTCTTCTTCGGGGAAAAAATTAAAACTTAACCGTCAGCAGAAAAGCGAAGCTTAGTTTTTGGGGAATCACCTAGACAAATTCTAGAGGATTTTGAAGACAGGAAGGAATCAGCAATAAAACAGTGTTCATTACAGTGAAGTGATGAACAACAAGATAAAACCTTCAGTTTGAAAGGAACGCTATATCAAAAAGTGAAGACACTCCCTTCATTACTTGACAGATGCATGAGTGACTTTTTAACTGAAAATATTTTTCTGCACGCATAACGAAACTTGTTCAACCATAGACCGCATGCATTAGAAATCAAGGAGAGTGTATATAAAAAAGTGAAGATCCCTATTCTTTCTGTAATAAAATTTTAAAATACATTGTAAATAATTATTGACTCACTTTAAATATCATATTTATGGTCCTCATTATACCATAGTATTTTATACTTAGAAATCTGGAAGCTTTCGTCGGGTATTGAAACACTTTTCGAAAAAACATAGAAATGTGGTCGTCAAAATCTTTGAAATCAGCAGGTGTCAGTTCAACTACATCAAAGTTATAAGATTGTAGCACTGCTAATTATCTGTTGTACAAAAATTTTTATTAAATTACAGAATGACTAATTTTTCCAGGATTTGTTTATATGACTCTGTTACCACCATATGATGGGTGAATGGCCACGTAGGCAATTCAATTAGGGTCGAACTCCTGGATATCGGACCTCGTTCATTTGTCTCAGAATGTCAACACGCTCTTGCATAACACTGAAGAGAAATTTCTCATACAACACAGATTGAGAACTGGTGAATCCTTGTATAACACGGTTTTCTTCTAACACGGTTCGAGCATTGGAAATATCCCTGAACAAAACGGAGATATTTTTCCGTAAACTTAAATATCACAATTTTTAAATGCAAATACCGTCATTCAATATATATATATATATATTTATTCCAACAAGCATGCGTGTCGTCTTATATTTGCCCATGCATTTTAGATATTGAAATTTTCAATGTTGTTTCGTGTCTTTTGTCCGGTTTCTTTAACGAGAACTGATCGTAAATTTGTCTTCTTCCTTGTCCTAGCTTCCTATTCTAGCTTTCCTATATACTGGGTTCTCTGTCGTTGATGATAGTGCTCTTAATGAACTCGAAAGACTATCGCCGTATTTTGTTTTTTATGGATAAAATTAAAGTTATTACTACATAAAAAGATTAAAATTTTAAAGATCTCTTAGGTAAACGCAAGAAAATTAAAATATCAGATCGTAAAATCTGATATTTTAATTTTCTTGCGTTTACCTAAGAGATCTTTAAAATTTTATCTTTTTCTACTCCGTAAAGAGTAGAAAAAGAAACAGAAAAATCAAGATGTAGCTGATTAAGGTCTACAAGAAAGCTCAGAAGATGACCATATTCTGCGAGAAAGACAACGTTTTTGTTTAACGATGTTTGTCAGCAAAGAAAAAAAAATTATATTAACTTTTGATTGTGAATGTCAGTTAATTATTGATTGCTTTAATAAACATATTTTTCTTAATTACGACAAACAATAGTATCCTTTCGCTAACTTTTGGAACCTAATCCTATGTTTTGTACTAATTCTTTGTTCCGTATATAACAAATTCGCATAGCATAGCACTTTTTCGGTACCTAACTACAGTACCATGTTATACGGAGGATATCTATTTTATTTTCAAAACGAATGTGTTATTATTTTAAATACAATTAATTTTCATTTAAGTTACCTTGAAACTGCTCTCTTTTATAAGGTAATGTATAAAATGTTAGAACATTTATTAGTTAACAGTTCAGTAGACCCTCCTAATAAGTCAGAAGAACAATTTCGAAATAGCAAAACTATAAATACATCGACCGAATGAACACAAAGAAATAGATAAATAAATAAAAAAATGAAAGAAAGAAGAATGATTACAACGAGTATAAAAGAATGCGGGTTATTTGAGCTCAAACACGGAAACGAAAAGAGCATATGAATAGAAAAGGATAGATAGAATGTAAGAGGATCGGTCATTTATTGAGTAGTCATTTTGCAGTATTTTTATTGTTTGGTGATACCAAAAAATATCATATTTTTTGCCTAGTCTGACGTTTATGATTGAAATGTTAAATGAATGAGTCCACACTGTTATAACTTATTACTTTATAATCACAAAAATCTAGAGGGGAAATTCTACCAATTTCACTCTAATAACTCATTAGGTTTTTTATGGTGTGCTCTCATCTTGTGTTTTTTCGATTTATATGTCGTTGGCTAGTTGCCTGACTTGTAAAGCTATCGCTAGGTAAATCTGTGATAAATCATGACTCCTGCAAATAATTATGGATAATATGGGTTTGAATATCGTTCCCTATCTGTACTTGTGCTAAATTGACCCATTGCTCGTTTTGAATATTATGTTGAAACGTTTTCCGATTTTCGAATGTTATTTCCTGAAGTTGGTCTATAAATAGACCGAAAACAATGGACGACAATGGCGAAGGTGAGCGCCATTTACCAGTCCGCTCACCCTGATATAATTTATTCAAGTCTATCTATATTGACCATTATTGGAAGGTTTCTTTAAATGTGAACTGATTATTCTTCAAGTAATTATGTGTATGTGTATATACAGTACATATAAACGTTCTCACTAAAAGTTCTTTCCGCTTATATGTCTTACTGAAATCTTGCTAAATTTAAAAAATTGGTTTAATATTTATCTTGTATACTAGTACTTTATTAATTAACAGGACTTATTATACTGGATTTATGGATGCAGAAATTTAGTCTTACAGATCAGATATAATATTTTTTATTTAGTTCACCTCAAATCAGGTGAACTAAATAAAAAATATTATTAATAAAAACTTAGATTTTCAGAAATCTTTCGCTAGTTGCCAATACACATAAAAAAGTTAAAAAAAATAAACAACTGAGAACAAGCCACAAATACACAGTAATACTGTACAAATAAAAGTTTGTTTTGTAATGTCTTTTTTTTAGCTTGCTTGCTTTGCTATTATATTTGCTGAACAGTGAACTCGAAGATCACTTATCTTACATGTGGATTGATCTGTATTATTCCTAGATTAGTAGAGATATTGGTTTAGTTTGATGTAGTTAACATGCGTATTTTTTTTTTCTCAATAAAGGAAGGGGCTTGACTATCCCAGATGAATAAAAAGGAAGAAGAAAATTGGAATAGTGACGTTATTTGAAAAGATGAATCAATTTCATTCGTAATAGAATGAAACGAAGACACTGTGTTTGGGAGTGGAATATACTGTATACGGAAAGATATACCGGTACTCCCCGACTTAGGTAAAGTTAGCTTTACTCAAAAAGTTTTTATTATAAAGATATATTAATAAATTTACTATAAAAGTAAGTCAATTCTATAATTCAATATACCGTATACTCCGGGGTATAAGACGACTGGGCGTATAAGACGATCCCCGACTTTTGAGAAGATTTTCCTGGGTTAAAAAGTCGTCTTATACGCCGGAATATACGGTATATATACGGTAGTTATATACGGTATATTCCGGCGTATACGGTAGTTATATTAGCTTTATATTTTATAAGTGCAATGGATAAAGTGCAATGGAATAAGATTCTGACAATGAAATACTGTATATAATATATCGATGAATAGAAATGACTATACAATAAATTAAATATTTTATTTTTATTTGTATTCTATTACATTTATTATTTAAATTTTATTTGTACAACATTTTTAATTTTTCTCTAATTATGTTTCGTATCAAAATAACTTATACCAGGAACCATTTTAAATGCGTTACCAAAAACAAATCTTGCAAACTCTTACATGTTTGCAGGACAGAACGTTTACGTAAATCAGAGAATTTTTGTTTGTTTAGTTAAGTTACGGCAACGCAACACTGCCTTCGAAGAATGCCTTCCGGGAGGTCTTTTAAAGGGTAACTGGCTCCTATTCAGACGTTACATACGTAGAGAAGACCCGGAAAACTTCACGTGGCCAGCCCGTCCTGGCGAGGCGCAAACCCACGACCAAACTCCCAGTGTTCAGGGAACAGAACCGCTTGGCCACTGGTGGGCCGCGAATCAAAGAACGCTTGTATAATAAAACCCCTATTATCCGAGGTAATGTGGACTGATGCTACCTGCCCACTTCCTTACCTCGAATAACGGAAAACTCGGATGAAACGGATGGCCACGGCCACTTCCGAATACAAATTATGAACATAAAAGATTTATATGGTATATCATTTTTAAGCTTCATTTTATACTTTAGTGAATTTAATCATTATAAGAAGAACATTTTTTACATCATTTATCATACGGCTAATAAGTTTAATTAGTCATAATAATAAAAATTTGTATTATTGTAGTTACATTTTAATACGAATGTAGTTAAATGATCGAAGTTACATGATAAAAGATAACAGAAACAATTCATTTTGTAATACATGTTATGGTTTTAAACTTTCTTTTATGAATTATAGTATAAGAATTCACTTACAGGTTAGCTTCTGATAATGTGGAACATCGGTTAATCTGGACATGAATAATCATGGCTCTGCTGTATTTAGAGGAGGGGGAAATAAACTTTTAAAATATTTATAAAAAATTATTAAAAGACATAGATAGATGATGCTCTAGTAAGTTTTAAAAATAGAAAAAAGAAAAAATTATTTATACCTTAGATGCTCGATTATCCGGTATAAATGAAAAAATATTATCTTGTTAATCAGGTAACACACAATATCATTAATCTTGTAGTGCTATTTTCTCTGAATTCTACTATTTCATTCACACTTGTTTTACTAAATAGAGCCTGTAAATCAGGATTTAAATCTCGCATTTTTATTTCAAATACTTTTGTACAGTTTAAATCCTAATAACGGATCAGTGAAAGTGGTTTTTTCCCAAATACTTGACAACAATAGAATTAATAATACACATATCACAATCCGCAATTTTCAGAGAAACGTGAAGAAAACAATACACACATCTTACGTAGTTGTAATAAACTGGATGTTTTAGCAGTGTATTTTTTTCTTTTTTTGCTTGCTTTGCATTTCCCTCTGGTCTACGAAGCGAATGGACAACATAGAGATTTATGATGACTTAATAACCTAGTCCTACCTTTACGCAGTTTTATCTTCCCGGTTAACGCGATGGCAGATAATCGAGAATTTATTATGAATATCAATCATTTTAATTATAAAGGAATTTATAATACATCTTTACATATAGCGCTTTATATTTGAAAATATAATTGCAGAAATCTCGTGACATCGTATTGAAATTGGTCAATGACGGAATATTTAGCGCGTCTGTATGGCGTCGGTATGACAATCACTTTCATTGACCGATTTCAAACTGCACGCCACGAGATCTTGACATATGCAGGTTACTAGTAATAAATGATTGAAAAATATCTATTATTCCTTATTAAATTTTATCGTTACAGAAGATAAGGCTTATTTAATTTAAATTTATAATTCTATCTAGACTGTATACATATGTATGTAAAAAATATTATTTTATTGAATTTTTAAAAATACTTCTAACTTATTTATAAATAACTAATAATTTATTCACTACGATTTGTTTTTATAATTATTATTTAAGTTATAATCAAATCGCAAAATGAAATTTGCGAATATTCGTTAATATTGATTTTCCTACCAGTGATTAAATGGATAAAACCAGTAGAAACTGGGTTGGTTGCGGGTTCGTGCCTCTTCAACGGCTGTACGAGTTTTTTTTACGTGTCTAACACCTAAATATGGGCCATCTTCCTATGGAAAGTCGTCTCGGGAAGCACCCTTCTTGACAAATTGCCCATATGTTGTGTTGCTGTATCCCACAGAACCGAACCATTGATTTTATTTAATTCTTTCCGCAGATAAATTAAATGTTTACTATGATATAACTCAGTACTTTTTTTTTTTTATAATTTCAGGAATGTCATATGCGATTTGATTACTTCTATGATCGGAGGATCTCGGTAATCGTTTTTTCTCACTAAAAGAATATTTATAAATTTGAAAATTTGGGTTAATCTATACGTATGAAAAATGGAGAATTAGCAGTTTCTTTACGTATGTCGAAATTAATTTAAAAACCTGAATTAGATGTTTCGAATTTTGAATGTAGATTTGACAATAAAATTTATCAATTAGCAATTTATGCCTTTGATTTATATCTGTTATCGAAATTATAATGGACATTGCTATTAAATAAGAAAATATCAATTGTAGAGTTTAATCAAACAATATACAAGTAACTGACGTATAACGCGATACTCATTTAATGCAGTTTTGATACTTATTCTAATACATACAGTATTCTTTCGGTTACTATAATATAGTTTGCCAATGTAGAGTGTGCAATTTTCCTCTATATAGTGAAAACTTTTCTCTATAATGATGAAAATCATAAGTGTATCAATCCCGATCAAAATCATATTTTAAGAATTTTCATTTGTTTTTGTTTTGTAATTCATGTTTTGTTAAATGAAATTTTCTGAATTAAAGAAAACTGTTTTTTCCTTATATTATAGAAAAAATTTTTATTCAAAAATTGGTTTTGGAACGTAAGCTCACTTTTCATATTTAAATGTGCATCTCGGATAACACGATTTTTATAACGTCACATTTTTGTGGAACTTAACTACCGCGTTATATACGGGTTACCTGTAATGTTTAATACATAAACCGTTTAATATTAACTTAATTGCAATATTATTATATTATTGTAATTAAGTTAATACATAACAATTTTTAAACTGAAGGAATCGATTTTTGTAACTAAAAACGAAAATATATAAAATTTTTTGAACTATGGTGAAATTTAGAAAAAAAAATTCTTCATTTCATATAGAAAACTAAAAATAGTCTTCGTTTTCTGAAAAATACACTAGTGCAGAGTTTCTGAAAGTATGGGTCGCATTAAAATTTAATGGGTCGTGAAATGATATCACCGTCCGCAGAAATACTCGTAATACATGTATTAATGAAATATACCCTACGAATAAGAAGCAATAGATGCTACTGTTAAGTAATGAAAATGTTATAACAATTTTTTTTTCTTATAATTATTATTGTAATTTAGTAATAAAATCAAGATTATTGAATGTGTTTATATGAAATGATTTCTCTTTTCTATTTTGAATAACATCAAAAGAGATATTTCATGTAAGGTTGTAGTCATAAAGCCATTGTTGCAATGATTTTGAAAATGTTTCCTTGTTTATTCAAACTTTTAGGTTCATCTTCATACATAAGAATAAATTATAAAATAAATAAATAAATTAAAGGTTGAATTTTGCCACAAGTGGATCAATAAATAATTTTGAAATAATTTGTTTTTGTATATACATAATGAAATTGATAAAATTATATAATCTGAAAAGTACATTAAAAAAAAAAGGGTTCATTAGGTTTATAAATATTTTTAAAAGTAACATAGTAAATACTGAATATATTTGAAACAGCCTGTCTCATTTACAATCGCCAGTCTTACATTTTTAATAGTTAAATTTCAATAATAAAAACAGAAATTGAAGCAAGTTATTTGTTATAAATCGAAATTGGCCAGAACCGCTCTTAATAGAAATGTTATCGATGTTACATTATACACGTAGAAGTTATTATCGATAATGCATAATTTTATTTCGTTCTATAATATAGAGTGACTCCAGTTTACCAGGTTTTTAAAAAATTTTATATTATAGGCCTAAACATTTGGGTCACGGAACCATTACAATCAAATATATTAGATCGCGTGAGCAAAAGGTCTGTGCACTATGCATACAGAGTACAAATTTTATTGCAACATGCCGAGTTTCTTTATTATTCGCGTATTCTTTATAAGTTTATTCGCGAACTATGGAATAATTGAAAATTTACGAAAATAAGTGTACTATGATATAATTAATTAAATACGATCTGAAAGTGGATTAGAGTGATTTCTTCGATGTAATTACCATAATTTTTTTTATTGTTGATAGAAATAGTTAATGAAAGACTCAAATAGAGAAACTACTAATTTCAGTATCTAGTTTTCGAATTATTTTTAATCACTTAAAGCATTAAACTGTTAGGTCTCCGATCTGCGCGTAATATCAGGATATCTGAGCAGTTCTGAATCGTAAGTGGGTGCGTTTGGTACAAACTTCACAGTTACAAAACAATTGTCCCGATTTATTGTAACAACAAAATATTTCTTACAGAAGTTCTGTTCTGCTAGAAGAATACTAGAAAAAATCTTCTATAGTTCTGAATTCACGAAAAAGTTTCGTGGATAATGCTGATCGGTGAGGATTACCCCGAGGCAATATCGTAGAAGGTCCTCGGCGCGGTTGTTAAAGGTGATGTGAAGGTAGCAGTTCCGGGAGACACAACACAACAGGAAATCAGGAAGAGAGAAGTTGAAATTCCGATTTTTATAATTTTTTCGGATCCGAGATAGACCACTTCGATTGGTTGCTTTAACTCATCTCTCTTCTTTCTAATTGGTCGTCACTCGTTACCAAGTGTAACGAGATAGGAACCAAGATAGCGGAATCAATCAAAATCGTCTGTCCATTCGATCCCAACCGAAGATGGTTGATCTTAGGACTTACATTATTCTATTGTTAAAATATAAGAACTACTCTGTTTTTTTTTCATTCAATTCAAACATGTTCTTTATGGTCATAGAATTTTTGCCTTTTAACATTAATAGTTTTATAAAATTATTTTATAAATTGCCTTTTACATTTTTTTGTAGTTCCGGAACACTTCCGGAGACTCACAAAACTATTATAACATAGAGTTCGATAATTAGAACTATCAGTTTCTATTTTTTAATAATTTAAAATTTCATTTTTACTCAGCTTGTATTTCAAGGAAATAAAAAATAAAGCCGAAATATACGTCTGTTTACACTTATTTAAAACGTAAAAAAAGATGAAGAAGGCGGAGAGTGCCATCGTCTAATCAGGAATATTTTAATTTTTTGTTCAGGAAGGATTTCACTTTGTCTTTCCGAAGAAATTTTCTACAACTAAATCATGAAGGACGGTCACATGGCTGACCTGGAACCGAGTCCAGGCGAGCAACAGGAATTTTCATCCCGAACATGTCGAGTTTGTTCTTCACTTTCCGGTCTTCCTCTTTATGGGCCTGGTCGAACTCACGACAGTTATAGAAAAAAATCCCTCTTAATGCCAACAGGGTGGAAAAAGAAAAAAATGAAAGAAAGAAAAAAAAACCATAATTATGAGAATGAAGATAAACAATGAACGAAATCAATTGTAATGAGATAAAATGGTAAAATTTAGAAAAGCTTCTGACGTGTTTTTTCGTGATTACTTCTGAATAACTTTATGCATTAAAAACATGTCAAAATGATTTCTGTTTGTCACATTGCAATTTCGAATTTCATTCATTATATCGAATAAATCAATATTCTTTTATATTAAGCTTATGTATTAATATAGATACATTATATATCTTATGTTTCTCGTATAAAAGATTTTGATTTCGAAGTTATTTGAAATGATTTGTGTTATTCTTTTAATATTTTTCTTACGTAATTTCACCATGAATTTCATACCGGAAGATTTACGAGTGTTTATGATTACTATTTATTATATTGATCGTCGAGAAAATCAGATAAATAATATAGTAAAGGCCTATATTAAATAATAAAATTTAATATACTGTAGTCGTAAATTATTTTGTAACTTAGGTTTTTAACTTTGCTATCTGTCAGTACTGAGAGCACACGACGCATTTTGTATCCATCTTTTATATCTTAAAACATACAAAACTAATGTCTTGTATGTTTTAAAAATATATTTAAGAATTAATTTATTAATGAAAAAAATTATTTATGTAATGAAGAGAGCTGAGGAGGGGTTATAGCTGTCATAAAGAAATGTAATAAAAATTAAGAATGATTTTTTTTTTATCAATTTTAATTTTAATATAATATTCAAGAAATATTTTTGCTGCTTTTCGTTTATGTTAATAAAATATAATAACACAGTATATGACTACAGTAATTAAAATTTATTTGTATCTTCTACCAAATTTAATTCCTGATTACGTGACTGAAGAAACTTACATATCTTTTTGAGAAGAATTAATTCAACTAAATATAGTTTTGATTATTGCTAATTCACCATTATTCTCAATATCATTTATTTTTCACCGGAAACTGTTGTCAACTGGAATTAAATTTAGAACTTTTCCAATTATGAATCAATTTTCAATAGTCAAAAATATCACATCTGACATTTAAAACAATTTTCAGAATACAATTCTAATATCAATTCTAATTTTCAGAATACAATTTTAAATATTATTTACGACTTATATGCGACTCCTAATAAAATATTCATTTTATTCTTTTTATTATTACTATTTATTTTATTGCTTTAATAAAAATATTTATTTTAATTGTTTTATTGATTTACCATCATTTACTCCCGAATTTTTCACATTAATCATTTAATATGCACACACAATTCATCTTTTAAAACACAGTAATTTTGTTTTTAAATAGAATTACAATTTAAATTTTATTTTTTAAATAATATTTTCTTTTATTTCATCATGTTACGAATGTATTTATAATGGTAATAGTTATTAAAAGAAGTTTTTGTTCAATTAGAATCTCAATTATTTCAGCTTCTGGATCTATGCAACGACAATGTTTTTACTCAACTTTTATAAACGAATTTAAATCCGACTGAATAAATATAATGTAGAAAGATTCTTTATAAATTTGTACACAATAATTGTTGGAGAATTGTAGTTTTTTTTTCATTCGAATTGCTCATTTTCGTATGTCATGCAACTAGTTTAAACAGGAAATGACACGGTAACGAGGAATGTGGACTTAACCGACCACCCTTTTGATAACTACAAGAAAGTGTTTCGCCGATTTCTTAAATTTTATACAGAGAAATCGTAAAGATAAAAAAAATTACTCCACGCTATATACAATCTTTTATAGTTTTTGTTTAGTTGGAGAACATAAATCATTCGTTAAATTTTTAAAATAATTATTATTATTTAATAACCATTACAATGAACGAGTGTTATTCTCAGAATCGACCGCGACACGATTTCATTGGTTCGTGACACGCGATTTAACATTTTAAACTTATCCATGTTATAAAAAGCTCTTTGAAAAGTTGTCAGGTATCCATTTTCCGATTAAATCTAGATGACGTCACTCATACGTCTCTCTCGGTGTGACGTGTCGACGCAGGCGTAAAAGCGTTTGACGTCAGATCGAGAGAGAAGTTCAGATGAGAGCCAGGGAGCGAAGGAAATGGAGTGGATGGTACGAAACCATGCTTTGTTAATGCGATTGGTTTGTTTCATTATCTTCTTAAGAATTTACGATACCGCCAAAAGTAAAGGTGAGTACGTAAATGGTTATATGTGCCGTCGTAAATACAGTATGTACGATAGGATGTACGATGCCCCACCTCGAGTGGAGGACATGGTTCTCCCTTCTCCCATCTCTTGTCTGTTCTGATGAATTCGAGAAATAAACAAATCGATGTACTCATTCACTTTCCTTCTTTTTACTATATTACATCAATTACTCTTTTTTTCTCATAGATTTTATCAGTTTGTTTTGATAACGATTAATTCCCTTAATTCCACATATTTTTAATTGATTGACCTTTCTGATGGCAATTAGTATAAAAAGTTCATAAATATACATGAGTAAATTGTATATTAATTGTCGATTATACAGAAATTGGCCATTAATTATTATTAATATCTTTTTAAATTTATCATTCTATGACTTGGAAAAGTTTTTTCTCATTATTGTTTTCCTTGATAAAATTTTTTAATGTTTAATAGAATTAAATGATTTGTAATTGTCTTTGATTATATATAAAACTGAGTTTTTTGTCAATTTTTCAGTATATATTCTTGAATAACTCATAAAATTGAGTTATTTTTAAGTGGTTTAAAAGTGATGACTCTAATAAAAATCTTGTCAGATAAATTATGATGATAATATATATACAACAGTGCTTTAATTTTATCATAACTTGATATGTTTATCTTCAGAAATTGTCATTTTTATTTTTATATGTAAAAAGTCAAATGTTATCAATTTAAATTAAAATTTTAAAAAAAATACAAAAAAGTTGTTATGATTTAACTTCTGCTCATTGGTTTTATTGTAAAAAGATTCCATTTAAACATATTTATTTTATTTTTGTTGATCATTTATTCAATTTTGTATTTATGTAAACATTGGAAAATTTCAACTGTTTTATACAGTTCTATCATTCACTCATTATGCTATTTATTTTAAGCTTTAATGCTTATGTTTAAATTTGATTAATAGTACACATTCTGATGTTTGAATAATTATTAGACTGCATTGTGAAATTTTATTACGGTACTTTATTTTAATCGGTATTTTTATTAAAATTAATTTACAATAAATATTGAAAGTATTCTACAATTGATATATTTTTTGTTTAGGATAACATATGATATTAAATCTTACATTTTACTGTTTGTTTTTTTTCGTGTGTATGTCTATGAAAAAATATTTGTTTAAATGTATTTTCCACCAAAAAATTTATATGGATTTTCTTTGACATAAAGACTAAATACAATTTCGTAGTACTGAACAAAAATATATTTTAAAATATTTCCTGACAAAGATTTGCTTATTTATTGTATGATGATAACTGAATTCTGTATTATAATTATGAAATTCTAATTCTGAATGTTTCAAAGAATTTTGAAATAAAAAAAAATAGTAAAAAAAATTAGTTTATTTTTATATAAGAGTAAAATATAGAGATGATGTAAATCTTTTTCAAATTGTTTTTTAAAGAATGTTCTAAAAAGACATGCAATTAATACAAAGTATATTCTTAAATTTTCTTAACTAAATATATTATTAAATTTAAATAGAATGATAATTATATTTATGTGATAGACTCATCAATATAAATTATGTAATGAAAGTTGTGAAAATTTAATCTTTTATTGATTTTAGCATTAACTTTTCTAATTTATTCATCAAAGAACAAATATATTCTAAAATAAATTTTTTTCTTCTAATAAATGTAGGTGTACTATATATATTTTTAAATTTGTCAATTCTGTCTGTCTTTAATATTTTTTATTGCTTGAATATACATAAAACTGAAGAGCTAATAATTTTATTATGTCATTTAATAGTAAAAATGTATAAATATCTGATGTTACTTCTTACAAAATTTATTATTTTTTGTTTACATATCCTAAATAAAAATAAATGATCATTTTTTAAAGATGTAAACTGGAAATTTATATTTTTAATAAAGTGTATTTTATTGGATGATTAATGACATACTTTATATTTTATGCATTCTTATCAAGATACATTTATTCAATGAATACAGATATTCTGGTTTTTTTTCCTTCTCAAGATTCCACAAGGGCTTAATCATGGATAATGATCTGACATTAGGAGAGAATTTGGATGGTGATTCTCCTCTTATCATCTTACACTCTTCATTGTAGTAATTAGGGAGTGTTTACTATTAAATGGTCTAGTTCCATCTAGTTTGAACTAATGTTTAATCATTGAAATCAATTTTGTTGTTTTATGTTTTAATTCTTTATATTTAAAACAGTTTAAGAGATTTAATGGATTCTTGTTAAACTGTCAAGATGTATACATTTTTTTCTTCTGTTAGTCTCAATATAAGAAATGAATATTTTATAGGAAATTCAATATATATTTGTTTTATTAATCAAACATTAAGGTTAATTATTCTTCAGATTTAAAAAAAATTTAGAAAATCAATTGTTCATTGTTTTGTTTGTATTAATTTTCATTCTATATGTATTATATAAATCTCTCTGATTTTATGTAATAGGTCATCTTTTTGTTCTTAATTATTGCTATTTAAAAGTCAGATTATTATCAGTATTATTATATTTATAGATTAAAAACTGTCAGTTCACTATTATTTTTATAATCCAATAAACTTCATTAAAGAGAGAAACAAACAAAATATTCAGCAATTTAGAACTAAGTATCCTGTTTCTGTTTGAACTTTTACATTTAAAATCAGCTCATTTTTCACAAACCAATTATATATCAGTAATACTTTGTTATATTTTTTTATACAGAAAATTAGAACTAATTAATTATACTAATTTTAAAACAGGTTAATTTACTAATAGCATTGAAATTTGCCTTGGTTTAAGAATTAACCTTGTTCTTTAAAAAATTCATTGGATGTTTTTTTTACACCTTTCATTCTTTGTACTTTAAACACAATAGGATTGTATTTTGAAAGTAATATTTATACTTCATGTAGCGTGAGGCAGAATAATTGTTTTTCAAAGAGGTTTATGAAGTCTCTCATGCATAATATGCTTGAACACACTTATATAGTCCAGTCATTGCCCTATGTAAGATGACAAGATAAAGAAATGCATTTATTAGAATCATAAGTTTTGATTTATGTTATCTTGATTTGTGTTGATGAATGTATAGACTTTATTTTATCAATGATTATAGAAATAGAAATATTTATGAGATGAATATTTGTTGTAGAGTAATATAATTTAGCAGAAGTTCGATAAAAGTGAAGGGTCTCCAGCAAGAAATTGGTTAAAACCATCTCATAAAAATTGATGGTTATGTAGAGTGATCATAAAACCAATTGAATGATTTAAGTAATTTTAAATAAAATTTCTGATATTTTACTGAAACTTCTCATTTGAGACATACAGAGAAAATAATTGTTTTGCACAAAAAACATAAATTAGAAAATTATGTTACCATGTATTTAAAAAGTGACAAATTATTAACCGATTATTATGTAAAATAGTTTATTGAAAATAGATATTTCAGAAAAAGTAGATAAGATTTAAAATTTATGTAATGAGAGGGAATAAGTCCTACCAGTTTTACATATGAGTGACTTTCTTCAAGAAAATTACAATGTCAATTAGATGACAAATTTTCTATATTGTTTTGTATTTGAGCTAACAAACATAGCAATAATTAGTTATTTTTTATTATTAAAACATACATGTATCATTAGATAAAATTTTAATTAAATATGTACAGCTTATTACTGCTTAAGTCTTTTTTGATAAAAGAATTATTTCCTCATTGAATTCTTTGTCAATCAGGAAAAGAGCATTTTTGCTTCCCTTCATTCGCAAAAGCTGAAATTATCTTCTATTTTCTCGGAACTTCCCATATATGTCATAGTCGAACATTAAAATTTTTTAATTCTCTACGGTCTCTGTAATTCGTTGTCTTTAGCACTTATAAAGATGCCGAAGAATAGTGGCATGGAAAAGCGTCCGAAAAACAATTGGTCATCCCGCCTTCCACATCAAATATAATTGAAAGTAACGTTTAATTCGCCGCTACATCTATTTTGAACAGAAAATGACGTACAGGAAATTACTCTGGGGTAAGTTTGTGCGTGGGTGTCAGATTACATCCCCAGCTTCCTTCCCCTGCACGTGTTGGGCCATTGACCTAGTCTACCCATCATTGTCTGAAGAAAATACAGTTTTTTACGGATCATTATACTTGGAGGTCAATTTGGAACGTCTGTTCTCCAACAAACTCTTTAAACTGAGGAACTGTATTCGTGTTTATAAAAAAAAAGAAGTACAATAGGGTTTCGGAACGATTTAATCAGTTAACTATTTAACTTATAAATCCCGGGAAAATTATATAATGTGAAGTGTTTAGAGTATTATATACCAGTTGTAATTTTGGTTAATAAAATTCGCGCGGCAAGACTTCTTTGAAAGTAGTTCTCTTCCGAGAAAAATTTTGAAGTTAATTCACAATCGTTATAAACAATACAAACAGAACAGAAAACAAAGGTTTTTAGAAAATCCATTACATGATGGGATATTCAATCTCGTGCTTAATTAGTTGAAGTAACAAAACTAGCCCTTAATTTAGATTCCTGCTGTATCTAAATTAAGGATATTACTCAGCAAACAAGACCACATTGGTCTATATTTTTTCTACGAAATGTCGTACTGCTATTAATAATGTTTTTATTAATTTGAAAATGTCTGGAATCGTTAATAAATCTGAAGTGGCGTCGCCGCAGCTTTTGCGTGATGTCTTCGACCCATTTTAATTTTAATAAAACCGATTTCCATTTATCACTTCGTTCTCCAACCTGGAATCCAATATTAAATGCCTGTGATATTTCCCATAATGAATGAACACGAACAATCCAGCGGGTTGAAAAAAAGATAAACAGTTTTTTTCTTTAAAAACTACAGATGGGATGTTCTGCACTTTTTTGTAAGTATGCTACTTAGGTTACATAAAAAACTGTTGTAGTGAAAACTGATATTTCCTAGGCATTTGTATGTATACGAATACGAATGTTGATAACCTTGATGAGAGGGTGTCTCCGTATCAGGGCCACAAGGGCCGGTGACTCCCACACATAAAATGACCTTGCAGATATTTGTAAGCTTCACCATCAATATTTATATATATATTTTTTGTTTTTACCACACAGTCGAACCTCGCCTCGTCCACCTGGTGAATTACGTAATGTGAATTGTTTATGATACTATTTTTAGTGAGACATATGCATATCCATCTTCTTAAAAATGTTCACTAGCGTTCTTTAATCTGTGTAAATTAAAGAAATTGTCTCCTCCCTCTGATGTTTGATCGCTTCCTGTACCATTCGTAACTAGACAGTGAGTCGGGGAAGAGTAATTGAACAATAAGTGCTTGTATGTGGTTCCATGGGAATTGTGTCACACCCCGACTATATAGAAAGACCTTGAAACATCGCCTTCTATCACAACTGTGGGTGGCAACAGATAGAGCGGAATTTGTTAGAAATCTCCCAAACTTGTCAACTCGAGTAGTAAAGTTCGATGACATACTATCAGGATTTCATTGTGGGTCCCACTTACAAATGACATTTTTGCTAATATAGATCACTTACTGTTGGGGCTTGAATTTTTTTTTTTTTATTCTTTTCTTGTCTAAATCATATCTTTGAATCTTTAAGAAGTTTCGTAACTGATATGTGAAAGTAAATAAGTTGACCAGGAGATGTTACAGAAAATTATGACTAAGATCGTATTGATGTCACATCAGCACATATCGTGACTTGTAAACATATAAAAACGTTGATTATGAGATCTTTTTGACTTCTTTAAATGCATGCTACTATTATTTCACTTGCATAGACATTTATATGATTCTGTTGTTTGTTTATTTATTTTTAACATGTTAAAACTATAGAATTAATTAAATTATTAATAAACGAAAATGATTAGAGATTTAGATGTTAGAATGTTCTATATTAAATATAAGTTTTATGTAAATTTCTAAATGTGTCTTTGTATAAAATTGCTTTTAGTTTTTTCCTATATTTAATCATCATATCTAGTTTTGAAAGATGCTTTCACTATTTATGTGGGAAGCTCGATCTCAATAGATTACACCACTCAACGTGGTTATATAAATTTTAGAATCTTAACTAAACATAGGCGTGCAACATAAATTCATTCTTTGAATTTCTAAAGAAATAAACAAAGACTATTTCTAGAACTTTTTAGATATTATTATCTTTTATATGATATACAAGCTAATCTTATCCATCAGATTAACTTTAATATGTCAATGAAGAGTAAACTTTTTGTTGGCAGCTTTCTGATTTTTTTTCCTCAGGTATTCTTTTCTTAGTTGTATTCGTTGGCATCGATGATGCAAAGGGAGCGAAACCAGGTCAGACGTTTAATTTATCCTTCAGTTTAGTCTGTTGGGGAGTGTGTCCTTCTGTTTGCCTTAGTTGAATAGTCTTTAAAGTGATGGTGACAATGTCCTTGTTCCATAGATAACATTACTACAGCGAATGAATACTGGTGAGATAGAGGCGAAGCATTAAAATATCGAATAAAAATTTAATTTTGTTTGTTGACATACTTAAAATTAGGTTAATAATTAGATTCTAGTTATGTTACTATGTTTATTTTGATTATGATTTGAGTTCACTTTCTAATGGTTATTCTTTAAGATTTAAGGTTATTTAATTCAGTAGAAAAATAATGAAATATTTAAAGAAATTTAGAATCTATTTGTTAAAATTATATCGTTGTTTATATCCAGTTTTTTGTAGCCAAGTCAGTTTTTTTTCTTTCTGCGTTCCAGTGTATTTTTATTCTTCCTTTTTTTCATTGTTTTGTCAGCTATAATTTTTCTATTTATGTTTTGTTAATTTATAGTGTGTACTTTTGTGTAATCTGAAGATATTCAATCTTATTTAAGTACTTCTTTGTTCTTTTCGTTGATTTGGTTATATTTTTCTTTAATTAGCTTAATGAAATTATTATTTATTATATATATATATATATACATTTTTTATAGTTAAAATAATTGCCATTTAAGAACTAAATAAAGGATAATGATTTTTAGAAATATTTCTTGTAACTTAAACAAATTGCAAGGAGTTAAAAGATTATTACGTTGATAATTTAACATTGAAATTATGCTTTAAATAACAGATCTATACAATTTGAGTAAGAAATTTTCTCTATTGGACTTATAAGTTATCCAATAATTAGCGATTTTTAATAACAAACTGTGCCCATTAGGATGATTATTTTATCACATTGTACTGTACAAGTAATTTGTTGTTTGGAAATTGGACGAAAGTATTATATAAATTCAAAATAATTCCATTTACAAACAGCAGAAATTGAACCATAATAAAAACCTGTTCTTAATTCAAGTTTAGATAGAAAATGTCATAATTTGTTAGTAATGAAGAAAAATGTTTTGAACAAGTTTGGAAGAATATATATAAGAAGAAATTACTGATACATTATCTCTTCCTTGTAGTCATTTAAAATGTTCTTTAAGTAGGTTCCGGCTTGGTTATGAGTAACATTTTAAATTGGAAAGTAAAAAAAAAATTATTCAATATGTAAAAAAAAACTGGTTCGTTCTTTAGAAACAAAGCGTAGATGAAAAGTATTAAAAAACGGGATGGGCGTGAATTTAAACACAAAGTAAAAAGGGTACATACATAAAACATAAAAATAGAAAATATAGTCATTCTCTTCTACTTCTGATACTCCGCCTGGAGTTAAGACTTACCTCTATGTTGTTGCCGATAAGATCTAATTTTTATCGCGAAAGTAGCTTAAATCGTAGTACTCTTGTGGGTTAAAGAAAAATGTACGTAGAATATAGGATTCATCTGTCAAAATAACATTTTGAGTTTTATTATTTTTTTTTCTTGAAAGCCTATACTTTACAACTGGTCAATACTCTTGGTCTCGAGTATCCAGTGGAATTACCTAGCCTATATCTTGACTTAATATCGATTGTCTGACATTGGCCAGCTGGGTGTTCTTATTTAAGAAAACGAAACAGATGATATTTGTTACAAAAGTAATGTGTGTTCTGCGAGTATTACTTATAAATAAATGGTTTTTTTTCTTTTTTGTGTTCGGTCGACTGTAGTAAAGAGAGAGATCTTACAAATAAAAACACGTCTGGGTCAGCCATAGGTTTACATTCTATTTTGACGGAAAAAGAATTTTAGAAATGTATTACGAAAATTGTTGTAATAAATAAATTGATTTTTAATCATATTTTGTTTCATTCCAATAACAAAATGCCAAATAATTTGCACGGAAATGATTTTTTAATGGTTGCATTATAAATTTTCTCATCGTTCCTCATGGAAAAACAGGATATTTGTGAAGTATTCTTACAAATATCCTGTTTTCCTTGTAGTAATAGCAATTACCAATGTAATAATTTCATTGAAATCCAAAAATTTTATTTTTAATTCAGCTTTTATAATTAATTTTATTCCCTCTGCTTTTAGAAGCACTTTGAACTTTAAGTATCTTTTATAAATATTTTATAGTTACTTTGAAATTTAAAATATTACAATGCTGTACGAAATATTCGTTCATGTTATTCAAAACTCTATAAATATGAAAATTACGGCAGCTTATAAAAATTTATAAGTTTTTACAAAGAAAAGTAGAAAGTGTTTTATGAGACGAAGTGATTAAATGTTCCAAGGAAATTTATGAATAAAGTTATAGACTACTGAAGATCACTTAACTGAAAGTGATATGGTTGTTTCCCCATTCAATAAGGATTATAAAGTGGATAGAATAAGTAAGAAACAGGCGAAGGTAAGGATAAAAACTTTTAAGTTAAATCAGGAAGATACAAAATCACATATACTATGAATAGCTGATGCTTGAGCTAACAAAATGATTTTATCAATGAATAACCTATTTTTGCATTGTAAGCATTTTTTATTTTTGAAGTTTTATTATTATTATTATCGCAAAACAGATAAGAGAACAGCAAAGTTTAGTGCATTTGCAGTAGACCTAGATAATGCTTTTGTCTCTAACATATTCCGCACCAATGCATATAGTTGTGACTAATGAATGGTTTTTCTTTTTTTTTGCAGATGTCCGGTCGGAATTCCACAAACATTATGTCATCCATCCTAAAATTCACACCCTGGACGGAAGGGAGAAGCGGGATGTTTCAAACATTAAGGTAATTTTTCTTTTTCTGTTGTTAAAATTGTATTTTAGAATGTAGCAACACAGGAGAAAAAATCTATAATATTTCATTCGGTGATACAACTATGGTTTGTGCAGTATTGAATTTGGGGACGATGAGTCAGTAAAAGGAGGTAGGGAGTCTAACAGTTTCTCATTTTTATCGATTTAAGAGAAAGAAGGAAAATTCAATAATTTTCAATGTGTAATTGATAAATGAATCGATATGAGCTTACTGTAGCTTGTATGGGATCAAAACCGACGAACATGATGGGTCACGTCATACTTTTCACACGTCAATGGCGCCTTAACTGAAACGGATAGACATATACATTGTTTCGTGAATTAAACAATATAATCAAGTTAAAAAGCACGAATAAAAAAATTCTGCGCATAAAATTACAAATTCTTTTAAAATATCATTTTACCAAAATCTATAGAAAAGTGGAAGATTATTGTTAAAAACATTATTTTCTATCGAGGTGCTTTATAAATGCATTTATTGAATCGTGATTTGATGTGCTAGCGAATTTAAAGTTAGGATTATAGCCTTAGGGATTCTGTAACTGGAAAGCAAAATAAAAAGAAAACAAACTAAAAAAAGATTAGAGGAGAGAAAGGTAACTAGAAAGAATACAAGCACGAATGACCCTGAAGATAATATTTTAAAAAATAACAGTTCTTCGAAAATTGAACTACGCTTTTGGACGTATTCTTCGTGACACGTTCACAGCTGGTGATGACGACAGGCATGAACGTAACGTCACTAGTCACCCCGATCACCATTTCCTTGGAAGCGGGACGTTGTTTAGTGCAGGTGAGTCACGAGGAGTGACCTTCCTGCGATTGAGTTCAGCGACCTGTTCCGCCTTTACGGGAGTTTATTCGCAGTAGGTCACGAAACAACTTTGTAAAATAAAAAAATGTAAAAAAAAGGAGAGAGAAATTACTCGCACAAGTAGTTCTTTTTATAGGAAAATTAATGGCGCGAATACCTAAAGTTCCTTTCAGTTACGTAAAAATGCAGCGTATTTAATACTTCATTTTTGTATTCGATTCAATAAAATTATATGGAAATATTATATGAAATAAAATTGCATTTGCATGTACTTGGAAAAAATATGGTAGTAGTATTTTCCCTTTGGGAATTGGCACATTGTCAAATTTTTATCATTAATTTGTGCTTTGAAATTCATAACTATCTAAAGGAATATCTGGCACATGGAATACATACCGCAGCGCATTTCAGCGATATTTAGTAACTTCATTGTAAGTTGTAGAATGTATAATCTTTCTCTTAATATAAACAATTTATATCTGTGTTTAAGAAATATACCGAAATTATAACATAAGTTGTTAAACGACTCGTTAGCTTAAATTTCTCTAATTTATCGATGACTAATGTTTATCTAATAAGTCTATAATAGATTTGAAACTGCCTAAAGCTATGTTTAACAATTAGATGTAGGCATATTAACTATAAACGATAAACATTACATATTAAGCTATACAATCCTCTCAATTTAATAAAAACGCATATCAATTATTATATTTCAACTATAAAATATTAGAGTGGAAAAGAAAAAAATAATTTTTATTCTTATTACATATTTTTTTGCATTCTTTAAAGTAATATCTTGATGTTATCACACATTGAATCGGCTGGAAGAAGAAAAAATTCAGTACATAGTAATTAAAATATCCGTTCGTTGATCTTTGGTTTATATATTTACAGGTTCGTTTACATTCTTTATATTTGCAATATGCCTTCAAGAAATTGTTTTACTTTTAATAATATAGTTACATGTTCGATACGTGTATCGTCTCAACCAATGTTTTTCAGTCGTTAGATGTATTGAATTATGTACAATACTTAATGAAAAAAGTATGATTAAGATATCTTCTTAAATTTTTCTGGAGAATGAAAGAGGTTTTGTTCTAATTAATGACAAGAAACATTTCTTGAAAAGAAGTTTGAATATTCCTGCAGCGATTTTGTAATTTAATACGTAGTTTATTTATTGTAAAGTATAATTAATGCTTCGTGGGAATTTCTAATAGTTTTTATTCTTATCGCAACGTTTGTTTTATAATAATAGGCACTATTGATTATATATTCGATCTTTTATATTTGTAAGAACAATCTAAAAGTTGAAATAAAAAAAAAATTTAACATTTCGCTATCTGCACACGAAATTGGCAATTTGAATAGAGCAACTTGTTAAAATTCGTGGTCAGTTCAGAATATTGATTTTACAATTTCTGAAAGGCTTTCATTCAGAATGTTTTTTTCTTTTTTAAAACGAAATTTGATTCTAAGCTTCTCATTACTTATTTAGTCACGTCTCCGAATTGTGTATCTAACAAAAGTGCTGAACAATAGTGAAGAATTGCTAAGCTGATAGGAAATTTTTGCGCCCCTTTTATTTGTCATTAATATCAACATCGTTAAAAGATGTGAGTGTAAATAATTGGCAATCAGTGATAGGATTTGAATTTAAAATATACTCAGAACAAATATTATACGTATAAATTTAATGAAAGAAAGGAATTCTGATATAATTTCACAAGATTTAAACTAATTAGGTACTTAATTAACACTTAAAGGATTAATTATTAGCTAATACTTGTAATTAGTTATTTAATCAGCATTAAAAGTGAAGCAGGCTTTGTACTAATTGATCGATTTTCTGATTCTAAATTCAGCATTATGTCCAGAGATAATGCACTGGTTGCGATCAAAATATATTTTGTGAACTTATCGGCATTAAAATTTTCATTCCATAGCCGGTTAGAAAAATTTAACGAGTTTATTATCTAGTTTCCATCAGTTTCTTTTCCACAAAAGTATTAAGATACAGTCTGAGCACTAATGATTTGAATGTACAGACGACCGTCTGGCTTTCTTCGCTCCTTTTTTCAAATTAAGAATAAAATTGAAAATATTCTTTCTAAATAGCAAAATCATTTTGTGTACCTTAAATAACCTAATCTTGTCCGAGTTTATACTGTATTAATTTTTTATGAGATGCTTTTTTAAATTAATATGGCAAAGCATAGCTGTTTAAAGGTCATTGACACAAGATTTTCTTAAATGTCAATGTTATTTCGATGTCAAAATTCAAGTTATATCCCATAGGAGACAATTGAAATGAGTGATGACAGGAAATAGCACAGCTTCGAAATTGTTACTTCATAATACAAATGATAACAACTGTAAAAAAAAAAATAGTTAAGAGACTGTTTCCTGAAGGAAAGACTGTCTTTAGTTTGCTTTTCTTTTTAAAAGTATAAATGAAATAATAAACAAAGATAGGAATATCAACGTAAAAGAATGAATTTTCTTATTTTGATTTGCTAGAACCCAGTCCATTGACTGCTGAGAAAAAAGAGAGTCTAGAGCAAGTTTTGCACACGATCTGTATAAAGTATATTATCATTTATAATTATATTGGACAAATATAAGTAGTGATGCTGTTTCTCATTATTTATGTAGTCTGCTGAATCTAACTTACATTCTAATGAAGTGATATGCATTCTAGTTAATTTTACCAGAGAAGTTAGCTAGAATACAGATGACTTCATTCTAATTTTCTCCTGTGTTGCTTAATATTGATTCTTCTCTAACTTAATCAATTTTATTTTAAAGAGGACGTAAGATAATCCTGTTAACTGTAATGCAAATTACACTTTCTACTTTTTTCTTTCTCTTTCAAAGTAGATTTAACAAAAGTTCGTTGTTGCAGCACTCTAGTGTAGAATCTCTATTTTTGATCAGTTCCCTCCTCCAGTAATGATTCTATTTTAAAATTTCACAACAGAACTTTATTGTAATTGCAAATTAATTTTTAGTTTTGCATTTAACACAAAATAATAAAACAACAGTAAAAAATATTTCTAAATTATATATATATATAAAAGTAACACATAATAAAACTTAGAAAATTATTCCGGATCTCTATCGTAAGATCTCCCGTGTAAAGTAGCAAGTAAGAGGCTGTCAGATTCTGTTTTGAAATATAATCCATGTTCGTTGTAAACCCAGTTCTGTTTGGGGGCTAGTTGTAGGCCGCTAATAGAAATGCTGGGATAGACATATGGAGTGGTGAAATTAGCTTCGATTTTAAGCTCTTCAAAGACAGTGCTAGCTATTGTAGGAAAGGTGGAACACTCCTTCCCTTCAAAGGAATCGCAGCGCACAAAAAGACAGGCTTCTATCCACCATGTATATCTTTCGGAAGTTGTATAAGTTCCATTGAAAACTGCCAGATAATAGTCTTCGTCCGATAACTGTACTTTATAACTAGCACTACAGCAAAGTCCATTATTACAAGCTTCCAAGTGATTTTCCGCATTCACTTTAACTAACGTAAAGTTGCTGAGGTCGTAATCAATGCATCTGAAGTCGTTATTGTTTGATGGGGGTCCTAGTATTTTCCTAGAACATACTCCAGAAGATATATTATTTTCAGATTTTCGTGATTCAAAATCACCAAATTCAATAATGGTTGGAGGCGGAAATTCTTGAGGTGGTGTAACACCTCTTTTTGGAACTTTAGAGATCAGTAGTCTGGATTGACCATCTGCGATATAAACGTAATTGCCGATTCCAGTATCTCCAAAAAACATTCCGCTTCCTAAAGATCCATATTGTGGATGTTGCCTGTTAGCTGTTATAATGGTTACGTTGTTTGTGATTCCCCAAGATTGTTGCATCTGAATATCGCTCATTCCTGGTAGAAAGAATTCGAACCATAGATAGGAAAATATAACAGCATCAGGTTTATATTTTTCAACCATTTGAACTGATTCTTTCCATACAATATCGAAGCAAATAAAAGTACCGATTAAAGCAAAATCAGTATTAAATACAATAAATTCGGGTTTTGGAAGGACGTTAAGGCCATCTTCTAAATACAAATGAGTTTTGCTATATCGTGCTATTATTAAACCACTTCTATTGAAGGCTACATTGGTGTTGTAAAAATAGAATTTATCGTCTGGACAATCAGTAGAATTGTCGCAAGGTACTTTCGACAGAATATTAGCCAAAATAACCAAGTTATTTTGCTTAGCCATGCAACTTAACTTTTCTAAAATATATGAATTGTTGTATCTGTCGGGTTCCAAACAAGGATTCCATTGTTCAATTTTCGGATCGGGAACGTATTGGGCATCGTCAATTATAACTTCTCGTTTCGTGGATGAGAAGAGTCCATACTCAGGAAAAGCCAGCAAGTCGACATTCTGGAATTCAGTGTGCTTTAAGTATCAAACAAAAAAAAGTAATTATCACATTTTGATTGCACTTACGTGTTGACCAGCTGTCGTTGCAGCTCTTTCATAAGCGGCCAAATTTTTTTCAATGTATTCTTTAATCGGATCTGTTTTGTAATTACCTTTCCCCACGTGTTCGTATACAGCAGCTGTGTAATAGTCTGGGTCATCAACATCTTGACATTTGACCGCAACTATCAGTAACAGTCCAAACACTACAGAGAACATTGTAAGACGGAAGAACCTGTATGGGAATACATAGATATGATACTTGAAATTTGTAATTTATATTATTAATGGCAGTTTAATAAACAGTGCAGTTGCCTAAGCACCATGAATCAATTAGAGTAATCGAGAAAGAATAAATAAACAAAAAATACAGAAATTATATATTTTTGTATTCGATGAGTTTTTCATTTTCTCACGCTTAATTAATAGTGCTTAAATAAATATTATTTACTGTAAAGTAATTTTTAATTAGTGATTCTGTTGTATCGATACGTTTCGTTTCTGGAGAAAAGAAATTTAAAGCGCGATTTCTCAAGTACTCTCGAGAAATTGAATTTATTAACTAAAAAAATATATTGTTTAGAGCAGTGTTTCCCCAATCGCTTGTACGCGAAAAAATTTCGCCGTAAAATATTTTTATCGTACTGAAGCTGGCGCAGTTGATTTCAGATAACATTTAAGTAGTAATCTAAAGTAGTAACCAAGTTCGTACAGTAACTCTGGATAAGCATAGGCCTACATAAGAGTAATAAATAAGCATAATTGATAGTAGCTTATAATTACCGGTTCACATAAAATTATTCATACTTTTAGCGGTTTGCGATCAGTAAAATGGCTGAGAGTTACTGGTTTACAGTATAGTTACATATTCAAAAAGATATATGAAAAATATATTTCATTATTATATTTTATAGTTATCTTGATAAATTTTAATCATTTCATTTTTACTTAAGAAAATAAGAATTCGAAAACGTTCGGGATCTAGTCCGCTTTTTTTCTTGTCACAAATTAAATTAGAATGCTGAAGAGATTCTGTTACTACACAGTGGTGGATACCATAGACCAAAAAAAGGAGAATAAAATAAAATTTGTTCGAACTTCAAAACATTGCTTTTAAAAAACATTTTTTGCATCAGTTTATCGGACCGTCCTTAATACGTCGTACACGTGTTAATAAAAGACCCTCATTAATTAATCAAATATTTAAAAGCTTTGACTTTGTTCCCTCTTTGGGTACTTCTGGATCCGCCACTGAGACTGCACGTATGGAGCGAAATTGGAAGTATTCNCTTGATAAATTTTAATCATTTCATTTTTACTTAAGAAAGTAAGAATTCGGAAACGTTCGGGATCTAGTCCGCTTTTTTTCTTGTCACAAATTAAATTAAAATGCTGAAGAGATTCTGTCTCTACACAGTGGTGGATACCATAGACCAAAAAAAGGAGAATAAAATAAAATTTGTTCGAACTTCAAGACGTTGTTTTTAAAAAACATTTTTTGCATTAGTTTATCGGACCGTCCTTAATACGTCGTACACGTGTTAATAAAAGGCCCTAATTAATTAATCAAATATTTAAAAGCTTTGACTTTGTTCCCTCTTTGGGTACTTCTGGATCCGCCACTGAGACTGTACGTATGGAGCGAAATTGGAAGTATTCGTAGTATTGAAATTTATTTTTTATCAATATAATATTTGAAATATCGAATATCGAATTGTTTAAAGTATTCGAGTGTTCTCCCATCTCTTGTTTAACACAATAATTATTGTTGAACCGCATATTATCTAAGCCACAATATAGAAAGCCGCATTATGGAAAGAAGCTGAAGCTGTAGCTACACAATATAAAGTAAAACCTAATTTATTTTTGGGGTTTGACAAAAGTTTTCTACTAGTTATTTATAATTACAATTAGAGATGGGCGAATACTACCGGCGAATACTCGATTATAACGTTAAAACATAAATTCGACTTCAGACCAAGACTTCAATATTGGGTCACACGTAAAGATAGCGCCACATCCGGTGAAGTATCCGAAGAGCCGCTATAATATTCTATCAATATTTTACAAGAAAAGAAGTAGATTAAATTAGGAAAGTGTTCGAATGCTTCTTTTCGTAAAGAAAAGAAGCATTACTAACTACTATACTAATATACTATACTAATAATGTATTTTTTCATTCTTTTCGGTTATCCGATTTTTTCAGTTATTCGACCAACCCGAGTCCCCATTTGAGTCGGATAATCGATGCTCTACTGTACCTAAAAAGAAGGCATTGTAATATATAACTCAACGTCAAAATACAATGTTCATTTCTTAGAATTTAGTCAATTGTCTAATAATGTAGTACCGTTTATTTAACAATTCTACTTAATTGGCTTAAATACTATTTAAGGTTTTTGTTTATTTCGTTATATTAATAAATTAAGTTATATAAGGTCACTAATTAAGTTTACTAAGCATTCGAATATTTGAAACCGGTTAATATTCGCATTCGAAAAAATTGATATTCGCCATCTGTGGATAACACTGTATGTGTCGTTACGATGTAACCAGAGATGGTAAATGTAAAAATATTCAGAAAAATTATATTTCGTTACATCTTCTATATATTGTATATATATGTAAAAAGATGTTTTTTTGTTTGTTTGTTCGTTTTACATTTCTAGACCGTTCGACCAATGGCTACGAAAATCTGCATTTCACATTTACGTACTTAGATAATATCGTAAATCACAACCCAAAAATATCTACTGAATTTCTATAAATCAATTAATTTCTATCTACAATGTACTTGCTGATTTACACGTAGCACCGCTATTCGCAAAAAATTAACAAAACAATAAAATATATATACTGTATATAGATATATTTATTTTATTTTCAATACATTTTTCTTAGCCTACAATAATTAAAAATATCTCAACTGTTATGAAAATGTTCTATATTCGAATTTAAATACATCTCAATTTATATTTTAAATTAAATATTTAAAACGATAATAATGTACGTATGTATTAAAATTAGATTTAGGATTATTTAAAGAACGTTTAAATTTCGAAAGTGCGCTTAAAACTTTTATAATACACGTCATAAAAATGACATTAAAAACGAAATTTACTCAATTTTAACAAAAGATGCGGCTTTAATTGACACAAACATCAAATATCTAAACAAGTAAACCAGAGCGATGATTTATTATTTTGTAGAAAAAGAATTCTCGAATAATTACTAATTTCTGGAAAATTGGATTGAAAATGTGTGAAGTGCTATTTTTAATTTTGTTAAATTTCATTTAGTTAAAACAAAGAAAAAATTATTTTTTATACTCTGATGGATGTGAAAAGTAAATGTACATTTCAAAAATTTTATAAGTTGCTAGCTTACCTGTCGCGCATTGCTGCGATCTCAGAAGAAACGAAACTTGAAATTCAAGTTTCGTTATGATAAAATTAAATTTACATTTTATCATTTTTATTGAAACTTAGTATTATATTATTATTATTATTCATTTTAATTGGGAAAATATTTCAAAGTGTCGTTTCAATTCTATTTATTTATTGGAGTGCTTGTGGATACACGATATTTTTTGTTTTTCTGTCTGATGCGTACACGAATAAATCAGAAGTTTTTCCGACGCGTGAACAGGCCACATACAGTTGTACTGTACATGTGAGAAGCACGGATTCTTTAAATTTAGCCCACATACACACAGAGATTGTTAGAAGTGCGATATTCCTCATTTTTATATATTTTTTTTAAATCCTTTATAATTTTGATTATTTAATTGCTCCTTCCTCTCTTCCTTGGCATGTTGTGAAATTTCTGATAGTTGGATAATAAACCGTTTTATTGTAATTTGTGTTTTTAAATTATTTTGAGTCGATATTAAAATTTGGGAAAGGGGATCCTAGATCGGTAAAATAGGCGAATTTCCTCCTACGACTTCGGTTGTTGTTCGGAATACGGTTAAGGTTTTAACAAAGTTCGAGCGAATACATAATTAGCAAAAAAAAGTTGAAATAAAGTGATTAAACAAAAATTATTACAAATATCGTAAATAGCAGTTTACAAATGCATATATAGAAATATTTTTTGAAGGGGGAAATGGTCTTCACAATTTGAAATCGATCTAACACACTGCGCGCGAATGCTCGTGTAAACGCGCGCCATCTATCGTAGGATAAATGTACTTCGTGGGAGTGAATTAAAAAACTTTCCAAAAGTTTTATGGCAATCGTACTATGCCACAAACCTTCGCCGGAGTATATTAAACAACTTCCCAATGTTTTACGGCAATCGGATAAACGGTGTGGTAATGCATAAAGGACACACACACACACACACACACACACACACACACATTCATTTTTATATATATAGATAATTCATCTATTTAGTTTAAAACCTAGAATTTTATTTACACTTTTGAATTAAAAAAATCTCGGATAAGTTAAGGCGAATGTTGTAAAATTATTAGCTTTACCCGTTCCATTTAATTACATCTGATAGTAACTTGTCATATGTTTTTAACATCTGTAGTTCCACCTTTCGAAAGAAAAAGATAATCGAATTAGTAGGTCTAGATCAGTGGTTCCCAATTAGTGGTTCGCGTACCCCCGGGGGTACGCGAAATTGCATGAAGGGGTACGCGCGGCAATCTAAAATCGGCCGACTTAAAATTTAAATGCATGAGATGAAACAATCAAAAAAAAAATAATGGACCATCAAAAATTCGGCAATTTACAACACGATGTGGAATGCACAAATTCGTTTATTTATAACTAAAAACATTCTCGAAATTTCATTGTTAAAAAATGCATTTGTGACAATTTTCATTATCATCATGTCAGTGAAGCAGCAATAAAATATTTACTACCATTTTTCACAACATACCTCTGCGGGAGCGGATTTTCGCCATGACAAACAAGAAAACTAAACATCGTCACCGACTTCAACTCGAAGATGACTCGAGACTGAAGCTGACCAAAAAGCAACCAGATTTTACAAAGTTGTGCAAAGAAAATCGTGCACATTTGTCACGTTAAAATTAAATAACCTTATGTTATTTTCATTATTACTGTATTAGAATTGTATTTCAAAGGTAATAAATGTAAAAAAAAAAACATTCTATTTATCACTTGCTGTCTACCCACGGCTTCGCCCGCATTATATCGAATTTTCTCGTGGGAGTAAGATATTTTCTCGCAGTAAAATGTAGCCTATGTCCATCTCCAACGTGTAAGCTATCTCTGTGCCAAATTTTATTAAAACCTGTTCAGCGGTTTAGATGTGAAAAGGTGACAGACAGCCAGCAATACCTTCGAATTTATAATATTAGTATGGATTAATATGAATTTCTGCTATAAGGGGTACGCGAGTTTGAGCTCTTTCTTGAAGTGGTACGCAGGAAAAACTAATTGGGAACCACTGC
>NW_019385773.1:83543-95126 GCF_000671375.1 Centruroides sculpturatus
AATGCACTTTAAAATGGTGTTTCATCACTTTTTATTAATTAAAGACCCAAATAAAACAAATATTTGTGTTTTTCAAATAAATTTTTGTTTATCTCCTTTATAATAAATGAATTTATTTATTTCTAAATAAAAATTGAAAGTGTCTGTAGAAGTAATTTTTTAAAATATCCTTATTCGTAATAAAGTTTTAATGCTTATTACTATAATCTAGACATGTTAGTTCTTAAATATACTTGTATATTTAAGGATTGGGCCAAATTATACTTGTGGCCCAAAACTCCATGACTTCTTCCAATGTGGCCCAAAGAAACAAAAAGGTTGGACACCCCTGATTTAAATTTAATCTAACGCTTGGATAATTTTTAATATGAACTTGTTCAAATTTAGAAGTGCTTGATTACAGAAATTATTGAAGAAATTTTAGCAAATTTTTACTAAACCGTATTAACTACATCGATACTCCTATAATTGCTTCTAAAATTGATTTTCATATAACTAATTCTTCACAAATAAGCATTAAACTTTTTTATACAATACATACAATATCTATTTTGAAGAAAATAAATTTTAAAAATCGTATAAATATCATAGCTCAATTACACACGAAAATAGTTCGGACACAAATTAAACATAAACTACACAGACTATGAGAGAGAGAAAATTTTAATGAAATTATCCAGGCGAGTTTAAGTATATTAACTTACCGAGGAATCTGTGGTTTTCTACTGTAAGTGTTCAGATAAATTCCCACAAAACAGACAGATTTCAAGAATGATAAGAGATTCACAAATATAACCAATCGTATTTCATACAAATTACATCATCATAAATTATTCGTAAATGTGGTGATAAAGCAACTTTTGCGAATAGGATGGAGAAATAGTTGAATATAACGTGTTTAGTATTTGTATACTACTTTCACTTTTGGTTTTTATAGACATATGAATATAAATACAAAACTTATTACAGTTTGTATTGCAAACAACAGTAAAGAATATTCATTTATGTGAATGAAAAAAAAAATTGCTTTGTTTTATAAATTTCAGATTAAATTTATTTAAAAAGTATTATACTGTAAGGTCTCTTTTTATGTGGATAATTTTTATGCGATTTTGAAGTTGTGCGGTTTGTATTTCATCTAAAAATTTCTTGGACAAACATACATGTAGGCTTGTTTAGGAAGCTTGCGTATAGACAATCTCCAAAAATCATGGAACGCTCAAAGCTCACTCCATTTGTTCCACTGACATATAACGTTTATGGATGTAAAGGACAGCTAGATCTACCTTAATCGCTTTAGTTCCTAGCAAATTTTGATATAAATATAATTAAATATAAAAAATACTTAAAACTGAAAAAAGCGAAAGAAATGCGTTAATTTTTGAAGAAAAAGCTTCAAAGTTTAACTTCCTTTGTCTTGCCCTTCTGTGAAATTTAACACTGATGAGTCATTGTTTACACAGCTGTCTGACCTTGAACACAGCTGGAGTTGGATTTCCCGTGGCATTCTCATAGATGGAGGACAAGGGTTTAAAGTAGGGTGAAAACTAGTGGCCGTATATTTTTAAATATTTTTAAAAAATTCAAATTTTTATTGCGATTTCCGACCNTACCTGACGTTAACAAAAGACTATTGTTTAATATTTAAATTTAATATAACGCTTGGATAATTTTTAATATGAACTTGTTAAAATTTATAAGTGCTTGATTAAAGAAATTATTGAAGAAATTTTATCAAATTTTTACTAAAACCGTATTAACTACATCGATACTCCTATACTTGCTTCTAAAATTGATTTTCATATAACTAATTCTTCACAAATATTTAAGCATTAAACTTTTTTGATACAATACATACAATATCTATTTAAAAAAAAATAAATTTAAAAAATCGTATAAATATCGTAGCTCAATTATATAAATTACATAAAACTACACACGAAAATAGCTAGGACACAAATTAAACATAAACTACACAGACTATGAGAGAGAGAAAATTTTAATGAAATTGTCGCGGTGAGTTTAAGTATATTAACTTACCGAGGAATCTGTGGTTTTCTACTGTAAGAGTTCAAATAAATACCCACAACACAGACAAGTATGATAAGAGATTCACAAATATAACCAATCGTATTTCATACAAATGACGACATCATAAATTATTCGTAAATGTGATAAAGCAACTTTTGCCAATAGGATGTAGAAAAAGTTGAATATAACCTGTTTAGTATTTGTAAACTACTTTCTCTTTTGGTTTTTATAGACATATGAATATAAATATAAAACTTATTACAGTTTGTATTGCAAATAACAGTAAAGAATATGCATTTATGTGAATGAAAAAAATTGCTTTGTTTTATAAATTTCAGATTAAATTTATTTAAAAAGTATTATACTTTAGAAGAGAATGACTAATGTTATTATACTAAACAATACTTTAATCTCATAATTTAATTATTAGAATGATACATTATTTTATGCCCGTCTATAAATATAATTGCTTTGAGAAGTTAATTTATATGAGTTTTTTTAAATATGATGTAATATTTTATCATGTTTTAAATAAAAAATTGTAAAATAATGAGAAGTATAAATTTGAATACATTGAAAAAATTTCAGATAATTTAAATATCAATAATAAATATTTTGGGTAATTGTTGATTAAAGCGGTTTTTTCCAATTATAAAAGGATTCCATATGCAATATTTAATTCTAGATAATATAGTATCTGTGTATGTAACAAAATATTTTATTTATTTATTTATTTTTTCCACTGAACTTTTAGATTCAAGATTTGTAGATACCAGAATGGTATATAAATAATAAAAATTACATTTATAATACATAAATAAGTATATCATAAGGGTTATTTATGAAAATTCTTAGTAATCTGACAATGAATTTAAAATAATTTAATTATCAATACTAGTTGTTAAGGAATAAGATTTTGAGGTTAGATTATTTCTTAATCTTTTATTTATATTTTCTAAGTTTCTTTTATAAAATAAAAGAGAATCTGTTTAATTAAAATCTTAAATAGTACAGAATAATTCATGTTGTGTGTGCCGTGTTAAAATTTTATCCGGTCTTAAAATTTAAAGCGTGTATTTTTTAAAAATCTATTCTACATTCTGTTTGCTTGCATGATGAATTGCTGAACGTTGATCATACATTTTGCGATGAAATAAAAGTAGTAAATTTATTATATTATATCTCGAATATTTATTTGCTGGACAGCATACTGCAAAGAGTTACCTTTTTATTTATAAATCGTGCCAAAATCGTTAGAATTATATTTTCGAGTTAGAAATTGATAGAAATGAATTTTATAAGGAATAAAATGGTTTAATGAAAATATTAAAAGTTTGCGAACAACAGAATAGGTATATAAATGTCAGTTTTGTTATAAATTAAATAAGCCTACTGTTGCTAGTTTGTTGTAAAAAATCAATACTGGAATTTAATGTAGTAGTTAATAAAGATAAGAGATCTTGTAATTTCACAGCTTGTCATTTATCTTTGGAATATCTCATCTGACTTGTAACTTTAGAATATAGAAGATTATTTATGAATTTAAATGTTAAATATATATGCATAAACCTCTACTTGACTCGATGTCAATTTAAATACAGTAGAGCGTCGTTTATCCGAAAGAATTCCTGTCGGCAAATTTAAATTTTCGCTAGTGCAGTGGCGCTGCAATCTGTGGCTATATCTTGTGCTACTCCAATATTTTTTTTGTTGATGTGTGTTTTTTAGCTGGCAGCACTGGCACTTTTGTGTGGTGTTTTTCTGAGGACTGTGTGTCGTGCTGAATCGAACGTTTTTGATACTAGATAAACTTGTAAAGTATAATTTTTTTTGTTTTTATATTTTTCAATATATTTATTTCGTTTGTAAAAAATAAATAATTTTTAACGATACAATAGCCACGATTATTATTTTAAAAAGTTTGCGTTAGGCTTAACATCGACGAAAATTCAGCGCGAAGCGACACGCGACGGAAAAAAATTTCAACACGGGTTAGGTTAATATATTTTTTCGTACATAATCGGTTATCCGAAAAATAAGTTATCCGAACAACCTCAGTCCCCAATTCATTCGGATAAACGACGCTCTACCGTAGTACGTGGAGGTGCCATTTTGAAATTCTATACATGTGAAATAGAAATATTCATTTAGTATTTTGTAAGATATATAACAGCTTTTAAACAAAAAATAAAATATGTTAATAAGAATAATAACGCAAATACGTAAAATGTTTCGCGCAAAATTCTTATTCTTACTTAATTTTAATTACTTTAAATAATTACTTATTAATAAAAAGATGGCTTGATTAAATATTTATCTGTTGATAGATTGTAATGCTTTATGTAATGTAGGCTACGTGAAAAAAAAAACACTAGGGATTACAGTTTATCGCTGTAATCCCTAGTGTTTTTTTTTTCACGTAGCCTATGTTACATAGGCATTACAATATATAATTGTTAGTTGTTATTTATACAAGACGAAATTTGAAAATTGAAAATATAATAATAAATGAGAAGAATTAATCATGGAGAAATAAATGAACTATTTAGAACACTTGTCTCTTTTCATAACGTTTCTGAATTTGTATACTTTTATTCCCAATAGCGATTTCAAAATAATGAATGATATTCTGCAAGTTTTCTACTTTTTTCTACGTAAAGCATGAGGAAAAAATTAAAAGATGCAAGTAGCCGTCAAATAATTAATCTTTCTCGTTATCTGGATCTATGATTGCTGTAGGGAGTGCCATAACTATGAGTTTAAATTTTTCGAAGTAAATAGTAATATTAATAATAATATTAGCGAACTATTTTGACATACCTTCATTTTGCGCATTTATATTGTTAGATTATGCAACGAATTTATTTTTTCCCAATTCTGTAGAAATCGAAATTATGTTATAAGAAATCAAATTAAAATTCATCCCGAATTAAACTAGTTTAAAATTATATAAAAGTGAAACACTTTTCCATCTTAATGTTATACGTTTTTAACAGCAAGTTTATTCGATCGTCAGATCAAATTTACTTGATTTTCTTTATACATATTTTCGATTAAAAGATATGTTGATACGCAACGTATCTAGCGTTGTTTTCGTTATCGTGTTGCAAATTAGTCTTGAAAGTTCTGTAGAAGTAATTACGTTGAGCAGTGGTTCCCAATTAGTTTTTCCTGCATACCACTTCAAGAAAGAGCTCAAACTCGCGTACCCCTTATAGCAGAAATTCATATTAATCCATACTAATATTATAAATTCGAAGGTATTGCTGGCTGTCTGTCACCTTTTCACATCTAAACCGCTGAACAGGTTTTAATAAAATTTGGCACAGAGATAGCTTACACGTTGGAGATGGACATAGGCTACATTTTACTGCGAGAAAATATCTTACTCCCACGAGAAAATTCGATATAATGCGGGCGAAGCCGTGGGTAGACAGCAAGTGATAAATAGAATGTTTTTTTTTTTACATTTATTACCTTTGAAATACAATTCTAATACAGTAATAATGAAAATAACATAAGGTTATTTAATTTTAACGTGACAAATGTGCACGATTTTCTTTGCACAACTTTGTAAAATCTGGTTGCTTTTTGGTCAGCTTCAGTCTCGAGTCATCTTCGAGTTGAAGTCGGTGACGATGTTTAGTTTTCTTGTTTGTCATGGCGAAAATCCGCTCCCGCAGAGGTATGTTGTGCAATATGGTAGTAAATATTTTATTGCTGCTTCACTGACATGATGATAATGATAATTGTACAATTTTTATTTCTTGCGTAAGAATTTACGCAAGAAATAAAAATTGTTTCTTGCGTAAGAATTTACGCAAGAAAGAAAAATTGTCACAAATGCATTTTTTAACAATGAAATTTCGAGAATGTTTTTAGTTATAAATAAACGATTGATTTTTTTGATTGTTTCATCTCATGCATTTAAATTTTAAATCGGCCGATTTTTTATTGCCGCGCGTACCCCTTCATGCAATTTCGCGTACCCCCGGGGGTACGCGAACCACTAATTGGGAACCACTGACGTAGAGGATACTTTATCCTCACAACAACTAGTTTAGTAAAAATTGACTGAAATCCGAGACGTACGTAAACTTTCTTCGAAGAAATTTTAACGTAATTTTTTAGCTTGTTTATATAATGCACGCGTATATGTAAATTGAAAAAGATCAGCATAATTGCTTCTTTAATGAATTTGGTTTTACCGAAATTAGTCATCTTGTTTTGAGTCGACTGAACTCAAATTGTCTTTCAATTAGCTTCGGTATAATCATAAGTAAGTTTAAGATGCACAAGTCTTCCTAATNGCATAATTGCTTCTTTAATGAATTTGGTTTTACCGAAATTAGTCATCTTGTTTTGAGTCGACTGAACTCAAATTGTCTTTCAATTAGCTTCGGTATAATAATAAGTAAGTTTAAGATGCACAAGTCTTCCTAATTTACATTCAGATGTTATATTTAGAAAATGTTTTCATTTCGTTCTGTTATGTTATAAGCATATAATTGTTGGCAATTAATTAAGTTTGTTGTGTCAATGATCTTTGAGTAAGTTAAAGTAATGATTAAGAAATGAAATTTGTAATTACTGCACTAAATTTCTCGGTGTTGAATTGAAAAATTTAGTTTTGTTAGCCACATATATCAAAATTTCGAAGTAAAGAACAAAAAGGACAAGGATTACTTATAAATCCCAATAAATATTGTTCTGCTATTTTCAGACAAATATTATAATATATAGGCCTAAATGTTAGTTATATGTCAACTAATTAAATTTGTTCATTTAATTAGTTTTTAAATGAAAAAGATGAAAATTACCAAAATAAAATTTAAATAAACAAATAAATAAATTCGTTGGACCATGTTACAATTTAATTTGCTGTCTGCATATTAAAATTCCTATTTGTCCATTGACTAACGAACAAATTTATCAAAAGTAATATTTTTACTCGTTGTTCGTTGTATTTATTAAAAGAAATAGCTATGTTAATTTGGAGAAAAAAAAATTCGTGATTTGGTAATATAAAACGATGTCAGTAAAATCCATAATAATTTTTATCGAAGGAAAATACATAAGATTAAAGATCTTTGTAATAGCATATTATAAGGGCGGTGCTACTATGGTGACAGTGACGTGACGTCTTCTCATTATTTCGTAATTTGTTTTCTGGGATTTTTGTTGTATTTATGATGCAGGAAATATCTGTAATCCTTAAAATTTCATTCTGTCTATTTATATTTTTTTCTTGTTAAGCACTCAATTTTAGTATCTCGTTTATATCTAGCGCCTTCGTATGGACGGCCGTTTGGCAATTAACTGTAAAAATAGGTCAGAACTAACTAACAAAGTCAGGATTTTCCTATATCCAAAAGATTCCGAACAAAGAAAGAGATGAATCATATTCTTAAATTGTAAATAAGCAAATTTATTGTAATCATAAAATGAGATACAAATTTCTGGGGTTTACGGAATGCTGAAATCTTTGCATGTCCTTCATAATTTTTGAAAATTAGTTTTGTAAAAGAATCTATTATTGATATGTCTAATAAGACGAAATATCTTGAAAGAAATCATCATAAAAATTTTCGCAAATTATAGCTATGCGGCTTCCTAAATACGCTCCAAATACAACCCTAAATAGCCATCCGTGTAAACGTAGTCCACTAGTTCCAATTCTTTCGCAAGCAGGGCTGTGGAGTCGCGTAAAAATCTACCGACTCCGACTCCGACCAAGGGAGGACTTGTTACCGAAAAAGACCGGAAATTCTGATGTCATCACCTGACCTCAGAATAAAATTTTCAATAAATTGAGTTCTAATAAAGATAGTACGTAGAAACTTGCTATTCCAACGATAAAGACTCCTCTAAGTAATATATAAATATGTATTCGATAATTTTTACTTTTCCGGCTGTTATACAGAAGGAAAGTGTAGCGCTCGGTCAAAAAATGACCCTTTCCAAATTTTTACATTGTTGGACTCGGACACCTCGAAATTTCGAGATATGCAAAAGATTTGAGTTTTTTTTCTATATGTGTGGATGTTAGATTGTGTGGGGGGCATGATTTTGTTTACCCTGTTTGAAGCCTAATAATTTCTGTGGTCAGAGTGGTCAGAATCGGAGTCAGATGAGGACACACAAGTTAGTTATTAAGCGTCAAAGTGGTTGAACTAAATTGTGTCACCATACACATTCTAACATCTTAGGCAAGAACATCTTAACGGGTTTTACTGTACAGTACTATTATAAAATGACAAAAAAGCTTACTTTGAGGGTAGAGAAGAGTTTTATTTCTTTTTTTAATTTTGAGCGCTAATAATGAGTAAAATATTCATTAAGAGATATGACACATGACCCCTTATATGTCTTCACCCTGTCGATTTTTAATTAAGAACCAAAATTTAATAGTAGAGGAGAAAGTGGTTTTATTGGAACCCCAATTACATTTTAGTGAATTGTTAACAAGATATCATAACTACACCCACATTTTTTGTGCGGAAAGTACCGGTAACTATTAAACTAAATGTTCCTAATTGGATTTTTCGTAAATGTAACTATAAGTATGGTTTTTGAAGGCTTTTGTACAAAAAGTCAGAAAGTAGACTTAGAGAAAATCGGGTGGTAATATGGAACATTACTGTATATTTTCAAAAATGCTTTAATGTAGCCAAAAACAAATAGCCAAAAAATGTTAAATAATTACCAAAATTATTTACTCCAATGTATTTTATAGCAAAAATGCTTTATAATAAAAAATATGACCTCTGTCAACAATATATATTTCAGCAGCTATTTTTCGATATTCTCGGGAATAATTGACTTTCTACCTAGTGTCTTTTTCACAAATTGCTCCGGACGAATGTCTCCTTGCAAAGAGAGAGTTCGGAGAAGTTGAGTTTCATATTACTGTAAATGCACCAATGGGGTCCGTAAATCACGCATCGCCATCTTGAATTAACTTATGTCTGTCGAGGCCAAAATTTAAAAAACGTGAACATCACACGGATTAATATGTATCCCTAAGTCTCTGGAACGGAATACATGCACCAGTGAACCTACAACTACACGATTTATATTTTTAAAATAATTAAATTCACTTAGCATTCAAAACTTACGAATTTTGAAAAAAAAAAAAAAACAAATTTGCTGATTAAATACGGACAACTGTTTAACTGAAGTAAAACGGGTTTTCCCCACGCTATGGATGTCTGCCTAGTGCAGTTCAGACACAATTCGCTACAGTCCGCCTTTATTATCAGTTCGAAATGGAATGGTTTCATAATACCCGCAGTATTCCATAATACCATCTTTTCCTCCATTAATGCCTCTTTATACGCAAGCCACAGTGGCACATTTCGTTTCTTAAACTTTACTCATTCTGAAATATTGTTTAATATCTCAGAACAGAAAATAAAGAAATTAAACAAATTAGACGTTAACACACACGCACGTGCGAATTTTTCTCCCTTTATTGACTTTTTTTGTGGGGTTCGGGAGATCACCAAACGTGTAGATTTGCAAAAAAATACCTTTATTGACTTTTTTTGTGGGGTTCGGGAGATCACCAAACGTGTAGATTTGCAAAAAAATACCTTTATTGACTTTTTTTGTGGGGTTCGGGAGATCACCAAACGTGTAGATTTGCAAAAAAATAAAATTTGATGGTCAAATTTGACCCGATTCCAATACTTTTCCGTTTTATATACATAACAAGTTGGTAAGTTAAAAGGAGTCGGAGTCGGCGGATTTTTTGACGACTCCGACTCCGACTCTACAGCCCTGTTCGCAAGTGTAAAGCAGAGTGTTAGGAGGTTGGCCGTTTCTTGTTACCAATAGCAGATACTTGTTTGCCGGAGAATTTCTGAGAATTCCTTTTCTCTCGAATCCAATTAAATGCAAGATGTTCACTAGGATACGAAGAGCTAAATATGCAAAAATTAAAGCAAACACCGTTCGAAGCCAAGTTCCGAAGATATCAAACATCTTTCCCTGAAAAAAAAAAGAAATAAAAAAAAAGATTAATGAATATTGAAAATATATGATTATTTCGAGTAAAAAATTCCACATATTAGAACCGTAAAATTGATTGGGGCATATAACCATACACCTTCGACCATGGAATGCTTTGATGCAATACTGTATTTTATAATCTATTCGTGAAAAAGACTCAAAATACGAAATAAAAATATATTGATGTAATTATTTACCTCCAAGCTTTGTCCTCCCCTGAAACATTTTCTGCCAACGCCAGAATACAATATATATTTATGCCGGTAGTATTTATGTGTAACATTACACAGACTACTGTGTAAGCAATACAGCAAAACTATTAATTACATAATATAGTACATCATACAAAATTACTGATATGTAATTCAGCGTAAAGTATAATCCCAGTTTGGCCTGTCGAAAATAGACAAGAAATGGTGACGTCACTATGACACGATATCTTTAAGGCACATGATCAATAAGAAATCGTGTGACGTCGTTTTTTTAAATTATAATTTTCATTTAATGTATCTTTTCAAGAAATTAGAGCTTTTAGTTTTTTTTTTTTNCTGCGGTTAGGATTTAGGCTAAAAGCGGGTCGAGTATATAGAAAACTTATATAAAATTGATGTAACGCGACTTCTAAATATAAATTAAGACCTTTCCGAATATAATTCAATTCAGGTTCGAGAGAAATTTGATCCGGGAATCGAACAATGCTTCTACGATCGAACTACATGAGAAGTGAAAAATTGCGTTCTCTGAAAAGGCATCTGTATAGTTATGATCATATGTTTTCATTACTTTTTTCGCTTTATTTTTGGTGTTTGTTTTTATATATAATTAAATAGTTAGGCGGTTAATAAACTTTAGATCTGTTTTCACGGAAATGCTTCATTTTAATATCAAGGGATGACGGATCAAGCGTGACATCAGCATGGGGTGTCTAAAACCTGGAGGGATAGGTAGTCAAAGAAGAACTTAAGATTGATAACATCATATTCGAATGACCCTTTAAAAAGCTTTACGAGAAAAAATTTACCTACAAAAACATTAGCGATGAAGAATGGAAGGGATTAATTAACGCTATAAATACTGTATACGAGAGCCTCAAACATTTATAAATGAGTACAGTAGAGCATCGTTTATCCGAAAGCTGGTTATCCGAAACGTCTGTTATCCGAAAGCATTCCAGTCGGCAAATTTAAATTTTCGCTAGTTCTGGGCGCTGCAATCTTCGGCTATTTCTCGGGCTACTCAAATATTTTACGTTTTTGATACTAAATTAACATCTGAATATAATTTTTTTTATTGTTTTTATATTTTTCAATATATTTATTTTGTTTGAAACAAAATAAAAAAATAATTTTTAACGATACAATAGTCTTTGTTAGACTTAACATCGACGAAAATTCAACGCGAAGCGCCACGCAACGGAGAAAAATTTCAACACGGGATAAATTAATATATTTTTTCGTACATGATTCGTTATCCGAAAAATAAGTTATCCGAACCACCCCAGTCCCCAATTGATTCGGATAAACGACGCTCTACTGTATT
>NW_019385773.1:96438-145122 GCF_000671375.1 Centruroides sculpturatus
TTGTTTAGGGGTACAGAAAAAAGTTAGTTATTATGGCAGAAAAAATAATATATTATGTATCACAAACTAATAGTATTAAAAAATTATTAGATAAAAAATGTTTCTTGCAACAATCACAACTTTATTATACATTTTTTCTTTTAGGTTTTTTTCTTTAATTTAAAGTTACAATATGTAAAATTAACAATACGGTTACTCACTAAATTTCTTAAATGAGGGGCACAATCTAGAGATATGACATGTCACGGGGTACAATCTAGAGATATGACATGTCACGGGGTACGCTAATGAAAAAAGGTTGGGAACCACTGCATTAGAGTAATGGAGTCGTTTACGTATGAAATCCATTTATAGACATCAGTAATGCAAGTTTTAATTCTCACGAATGAAAAATTCTCAATGTATTAACGAGCAATAGCATTTCTTTCCGAAAGATTATAACAATTTACAGTAATTAATCTTCCGTCTTGGTTAACATTAGCATAGAAATTATCGTTTCTTCATATGTCAAATCATCTAACACATCAATTCCTTTTATGTCTTCTATTAGAAGAATATACACATCAATTAAAAATAATTAGCACGCAATCCTGAATATTTTAGAGATTTTTATATTATTTACGCCAGTGGTTCTCAACCGGGGGGTACATGTACCCCTAGGGGTACAAGCGTAAATAGAAGGGGTACATCTAACTTTCATTATAAAATGGCGCATGTTAATGAATTTGCTGTAAATTATTAACACAAGAAAAAACAAAAACTTGCTTTAAAATATCCCAGTACGAACACCGATTTCCCTTTTAACAGTCCAAACAACTTGTTTATCCGCTCAATTTACCCGTCTATTTGTGCCGTTAGTGCCGAGTGAACCTGTAGTCTAGTAAAATTTCGATTTAACCGAGCATTAATTTTAGAATAGATGTCAGCGGATTGGCAGTACTTTTAGGTTTTGTGAAATATCAGTACAACGATGAGCTTTGCGAAGATTTGTTAATGTGCCACGGCCTAAAACATACAACTACGGGTTTTGATATTTTCAATAAAATCAATGTTTTCATTCGAAATAATGAAATAGATTGAAAAAAGTGCATCGACATCTGCACTGATGGAGCTAAAGCTATGCAAGGTCCAATTTAAAAGGTCTAAAGAAAACTTTTACCATTTAAACGATGTATTTGTGACAAAAAAAAAAAAAAAAAAAAAAAACAGGTTTGACACATCAGCAGACATTCGTTGTCAGTTAATAAGGTGGGAACAAAATTTTGAAAAAAATTGCCGAAGATTTATTGCAACAAATATTTCATTAAATTGTTAGAAATTATTGTAGAATAATTTAAATTTTGTTTATCATTAATTATAATTATTTATTTTTAGGAAATGTAATTTATGCACGTATTGAAATGACTTGTGATATTATATAATATACTTATCAAATAATAATAAATAAATGTATGTACCTGTTTAAATTTATTATTTACGTAAAATAAGTAATCCACTTTTAGTTATAGTTAGTTAGAGTTTTTTATGGCTCTCAGTTATAAGGGCTGTATACATCTAATGCAGTAATTATAAAATTTACGTACAAAAATATAAGGGGTACTCGTGAAACAACTAATGGACTAATGGGGTACATCAACAAAAAAGGTTGAGAACCACTAATTTACGCAATTCAATTTCATCGTAGTTTCCGAAGATCAAAAAAAAAAATAAATTCGATTAAAATTCGCACTTAGCTTGCAATTGGTAATATCTAAAATTTTACACGTGACACATAAATGTATTAATTTTTCTACATAGACTGAAAATGAGTATTAAAACACGTACAATTACCTGAATGTCAAAGAGAAATGTCAAAATTAACGAATAAACATTTATCGATCGTACCACGAAAATGATGTGTTATAGTTTTTCGATAACAGATGGCGACACGCGCATGGTTTACCTCGACGATATATACTGTACTGCTGTTAGTAGATAAACTGGTTTGGGAGAAGTGCAGAATTTTCTGCATAGAGCCAATTTTGCTCACTAGGAGCACTGCGGTTAGGATTTAGGCTAAAAGCGGTCGAGTATATAGAAAACTTATATAAAATGGATGTAACGCGACTTCTAAATATAAATTAAGACCTTTCCGAATATAATTCAATTCAGGAAAAGAAATTATTGAGCCTTTTTCTATTGTTGAAATCTATATTCTGACATAGAATTCGAAAGGAAGAAATTATTTTTTTTTAAATAGAATAATGAAAGCTAAATAAATAAATATAGTACAATATATACTTCATGTTTATTAACAATATTTACATAAAATTATTCAGTTTTATTACGGTTACGAATTTAATATAAGCGGAACAACTTTCTTGCTGATTTCTCCACCTTTCTTGCCAAATATCTTGTTTTTCTACCTTGCAAAAAAGTGCAGTCTGCAAATGATGTAAAAATGTACAACTTTTGCTATTACAATAACAATGCCACATTTTCACATTCCACTTGCTAAAAATCCATCGATTCTAAATTCACGTGCCTGTTCGTAAAAATCGACCATCCGAAGCCGAATCAATATTCGTGTGTTACAAAAAACTGAAAAAATAAAACTGATATACCTAAAAACGATACAAAAACCCCTTTAAAAATACACGCGCTAAGGCAACTCTCGCCAATTTAGCCTACAGGACGACTGGAATTCCGCCCTATCGGGAGCAGTTGTTCCTACAACGAAAACGAAGGGTGAGAACAATAGCATCTTCCCAACTAGTTTATTTAATAACCATGGTAGTGTGATATTTCTAGGAATTTTTAGTTCGAAATCCCACTCCTGCTACACCAATTTGTGAGCCACTGGGAGGTCGGAAAGTCCTCTCCTTCCGGCCACAGGTCGGTGACCTACTTTCTTGTCAGGGATGGCGTTTCGTTCAGTTACGCGAGTGGAGGAGAGTCGGAGCAATTCCTGCAAATGTCAGAGAGGCCGATGCTCTCCACTATCGGATAACATGGTGCTGCTGTTATACAAGACATGCATAACTTTAGAAACGTCTCTGCTCCTAACACAATGAAGTGCTATAAATTAAGACACCCGCCAAGTGTCTTAATTTATAACACTTCATTGTGTTAGGAGCGGAAGCAAATTGCAAAGCACGATTTCATATCATTAAAAGAAAAATTTAGAAATGTCTTAAATATATACACTTTAAGCATAATTTTAACGGAAGACGCTAATGGTAATTATAATATGTTAGTGGGAAGAATAAGGAAAAATAACTCATACTTCTAAACTACGGGTATTATATACAAACTAATCTAGTTACAAAGTTAGTATTATTTTTCTTTAATTAATGAATCTTTTTAAGAAGACCGATTTTAATAAGATGTTAGGGCTGAATTTTGTTTCCAGTCTGGCCCTGTCTACAGTTATACCCCTTTATAATAGAAAGATAACCGAATTACTAGGTAATAGAATAGAAATGCATATCCTAACCATTGATGGAATTAGAACCAGATAGAAACTGGCTGCCTATAAATTACAATGTTTCGATTACTTGACGTTAACAAAAGAATATTGTTTAATATTTAAATTTAATCTAACTGAATGGATTAATCTAATTCTTCACAAATAAGCATTAAACTTTTTTGATAGGATACATACAAAAACTATTTTAATGAAATTATCGCGACGAATTTAAATATATTAACTTACGTAGGAATCTGTTGTTTTCTTCTGTAAGAGTTCAAATAAATACCCACAACACAGACAGATTCTAAGAATAATAGAGATTCAGAAATATAACCAATTGCATTTTTTACAAATGACATCATCGTAGATTATTCGTAAATGTTGCAAGTTATCCTCCATTCTGTGCGCAATAGTTGAAAAAACCGGTTTAGTATTTGTAAACTACTTTCACTTTTGGTTTTTATAGACATATGAATATAATTATAAAGTTTATTGCAGTTTGTATTCCAAACAACAGTAACAAATATGCATTTATGTGAATGAAAAAAATTGCTTTGTTTTATAAATTCCAGCTTACATGTATTTAAAAAATATCATACTTTTAGAAGAAAATGACTAATCTTGTTATAGTAAAAAATACTTTAATTTCATAGATACTCGTACATTATTCTTTGCCCATCCAAAACACAATGTAATTGTTTTGAGAAGTAAATTCATATGAATATTTTAAAGTATGATATAATATTTTACCATTTTCAATAATAAAATTGTAAAATAGTAATACATAGTGATTTTTCCAGTAATGATTCTAGTTTAAAACTTCACAACAGAACTTTATTGTCATTGCAAACTAATTTTTAGTTTAGAATTTAACATAAAATAAAACAATAGAGTAAAAAATATTCCTAGATTATATATATAATAATAAGAAATCACAAAGCTGGAAAAATTACTCCGGATCTCTATCGTAAGATCTTCCGTATAAAGTAGCAAGTAAGAGGCTGTCAGATTTTGTTTTGAAATGCAATTTATGATTGTAGTAAACCCAGTCCTTTTTGGGGGGTAGTTGTAGGCCGCTAATAGAAATGCTGGGATAGACATATGGAGTGGTGAAATTAGCTTCCATTTTAAGCTCTTCAAAGACAGTGCTAGCTATTGTAGGAAAGGTGGAACACTCCTTCCCTTCAAAGGAATCGCAGCGCACAAAAAAACAAGCTTCTATCCACCATGTATATCTTTCGAAAGTTTGAAAGGTTCCATTGAAAACTGCCAGATAATAGTCTTCGTCCGATAACTGTACTTTATAACTAGCATTACAGCAAAGTCCATTATTACACGCTTCCACGTGATTTTCCGCATTCACTTTAACTAACGTAAAGTTGCTGAGGTCGTAATCAATGCATCTGAAGTCGTTATTGTTTGATGGGGGTCCTAGTATTTTCCTAGAACATACTCCAGAAGATATATTGTTATCAGATTTTCCTGTTTCAAAATCACCCAATTCAATAATGGTTGGAGGCGGAAATTCTTGAGGTGGTGTAACGCCTCTTTTTGGAACTTTAGAGATCAGTAGTCTGGATTGACCATCTGCGATATAAACGTAATTGCCGATTCCAGTATCTCCAAAAAACATTCCGCTTCCTAAAGATCCATACTTTGGATATTGTCTGTTAGCTGTTATAATGGTGACGTTATTTGCGATTCCCCAAGATTGTTGAACTTGAACTGCGTTCATTCCTGGTTCAATGAATTCTAACCATAGAGTTGTAAATATAACAGCATCAGGTTTATATTTTTCAACCATTTGAACTGATTCTTTCCATACAATATCGAAGCAAACAAAAGTACCGATTAAGGCAAAATCAGTAGAAAATACAATAAATTCGGGTTTTGGAAGGACGTTAAGGTCATCTTCGAAAAACAAATGAGTTTTCCTATATCGTGCTATTAATAAACCACTTCTATTAAAGGCTACATTGGTGTTATAAACGTAGAATTTATCATCCGGGCAATCAGTAGAATTGTCGCAAGGAACTTTCGACAGAATATTAGCCAAAATAACCAAGTTATTTTGCTTAGCCATGCAACTTAACTTTTCTAAAATATATGAATTGTTGTATCTGTCGGGTTCCAAACAAGGATTTTATTGTTCAATTTTCGGATCTGGAACATATTGGACATCGTCAATTGTATCTGCTCTATCCGAAGGTGGAAAGAGTCCACCTTCAGGAAATGCCAGTAAGTCAACATTCTGGAATATGGCAAGTTTTAAGTATCAAACAAAAAAGTAATTATCACATTTTGATTGCACTTACGTGTTGACCAGCTGTCGTTGCAGCTCTTTCATAAGCAGCCAAATTTTTTTCAATGAATTCCTTAGTCGTATCTGTTTTGTAATTACCTTTCCTTACGTGTTCATGTACAGCAGCTGTGTAGTAGTCTGGGTCATCGACATCCTGGCATTTGACCGCAACTATCAGTAACAGTCCAAACACTACGGAGAACATTGTAAGACGAAAGAACCTGTATGGGAATACATAAATATGATATTTGAAATTTATAGTTTATTTTATATGCCTAAGCATCAAGAATCATTTAGACTAATTGACAAAAAATAAATAAAAGATACAGAAATTAGATATTTTTGTATTGTAGAAAGAGTAATCCATTTTTTACGTGTTAATTAATAGTGTTTAAAGAAATATTTTTTGTATGGTGATTTTTAATTCGCAAATACGCTCGAGAAATTTAATATAATAAATAAATAAATAAATCTAGCAACGATTTTCGTAACGTTCTCGGCTGTTATGAGTTTTTACTAAAAAAGAATTTTTTTTATTAATAAGCAAATTAAATAAATTGCGTGGCACCATCTTTTATGAGATTTTGTTATAAAAAAAAACTTGTTATAGTTTTAATTACAGAACTATAAATGTCAAAAAGCTTAATTTTTGTGTCATATCTCGTTTAAGATCGGACTTAATGCCAATTTTACTCGTTAATAGCTTTTACAATTTTTAATAAAACTAATTCCTATCCTCAAAATTAAGCTTTTCTCTATTTTATAATCATTAAAAATATAAAAAGTTTTAATAATAAAATATCATTACAGATGACGCCACACACGTAATTTTGGTTGCTGCCGGGATAGTCGATCAACTCGTAGTTGGTTTATTAAGTATGTTAAATTGATATTTAGTTAAAACAAATCTTGTTCACTTCGAAAATTTTATAAATGAAAGCTCAGCTGTTTATTTTAAAATCTAGAAATTTTATTTACATTTTTTAATTAAAAAATCTTGGATATGTTAAGGCGAATATTGTAAAATTATCAGCTATAACTGCTTTATTTAGTTACATTCGATAGTATGTTTGTCATAAATTTGAAACATCTACAGTACGTCCTTTTGCAATTGAGAGATAACCGAATTAAGTAGATAATACGTTACCAATACATATCCTAATCAATGACGAAAATAGAACGAGACAGAAACTGCCTGGCTTATAAATTGCTATAATTCTATTACCGAACGTTAACAAAAGACTATTGTTTAATATTTTAAATTTAATCTAACGAATGGATAATTTTTTAATAAGAACTATTTAACTTACCGAAGGATCTGGTGTCTTCTGTAAGTGTTCGTATTTTTCTTCTGTAAATATTCAGATAAATACAGACAGGTTCCAAGAATGATAAAGATTGAGAAATATAACCAATCATATCTTATACAAATGACATCATCATAAATTATTCGTAAATATTGCTACTTTTTATCCCACCTGTTCGTAAAAGTTGAAAACAACCTGTTTAGTGTTTGTAAACTACTTTCACTTTTGGTTTTATAGACATATGCATATAAATGTAAAGGTTATTACAGTTTGTTTTCCAGGCAACAGTAAAGAATATGCATTTGTGTGAATGAAAAAAATTGCTTTGTTTTATAAATTTATTTAAAAAATTAATACTATTTATTACTTTTATTTTTACTAAAATTTATTACGTTTAAGAGATGAGCAATGCAGTCATACTAAACATTCATCGTGAAAAACAGATACAGTTTGTGTTTACATAGAGCCGGGGTCGCCAAACTTTTTAAACCGTCGACCCCCAACCACTTTCCAAAACCTCACATTGACCGTAACGGTTTATTACAAGTGTAAGTGTATGAGCAAAAAAAAACGTTGTGATCTCTGTATAGGCAAAAAAAAAAAAAAAAAAAGTTGTGACTCCTTAGCCGCATCGACCACCCAATGATGTTGCATCGACCCCTGGGAGTCGATATCGACCACTTTGGCGACCTCTGACATAGAGAAATATTTAATTTCACAACCAGGAATGCGACTATAATGTTATATTAACGTAAGCTACCTTAGATTTCTTTAGTCAGTTTACCTCACGATGATTTTGTAGTCAAATCTTGGTTTGTGAAAATAAATATTTTTTTTGTGTAAATGCAAACTTTTTTCTATTCTCCGTGATCAAATATGCTCGATTTACAAGTGCTAAAATTAATTGGTCATGTGTTATCTGATTCTGGTATCACGCGTGTATTTCTAGTGGTGTAATATTGTAATACAACGTAAGTTTACGTAATCATAAAGTGTGAAAATGTCTAAAAGATACACTGTGCGTAGTATATTTATTTTTCATTATGGGTATCACTGGGTTCTAGGAGCCAATTTTTCCGCCTTCTCGATTAACAGTTCTCGAGATTAGGGAACGGGTAAACGAAAAATTTCTGAGAATGGGCGTGAAGGAATTCTCTCCCGGAAATTTTATCGATCGCGTATATTAGTAATGTATAATACTCAATTTCCCTTTTGTCATTTGTACAACCAAAGACGTATACAGTAAAAAGTAACAATCAATACTTTAATATCGAGTCTGTTCCTTTCAATTGTATGATATTCACTAGGGTTTTTCCAACGGGATCCCAGCTGTTTTGTAACCCGGGAAATTCTTCTCATTCCGAGAAATCCCGTAAATTTCTTAAAAATTGACTTTTTTCTTATTTTGTGTTAAAGTCCAGAAAATTTTGCAAATAGAAAGTATATAATTAGCCCATAAACTGTCAGAATACATTTTTATTTATTAATTTTAAGCCCGCTTATTAGTTTTCTAAAAATTTGGTTATTATGGCATGTCACAATAATCAATATGTAGCCTATTTGTGACAGGAATCTGAAAAATCTTTGTCAGAATCTGTAATATCTGGAATAATTGTGCCGATGCTGTCTTAATTTTTATCCATGCCCAGTAGTTTTCAATAACTGTATTATGCCATGTTGTGCAAATTGGGCAGGGATACAAACGAGTACGAAGTATGCAAGTATTAAGTTTTTCTTCATAAACTTGATTATTAAAGCCAAATGAACTGTCGAATTATCGGGCTGTAAGCTCGATGCCGCTATTAAAGCATCCGAGGTAGAAATCTTCCAGGTTACGGATGAAAAAACACATAACATCCGTCTTATCTTAAATGCATTAATTAAAGACGATTCCACCCACATCAATTAAATCGAAGAGGACATTTTCGGTAGCAGGACTTTTCTTTAGTAAAATAAGAATCAAATTGAATGATCGGAGTATTGGCCATCTTTGCTTTTTAAAATCTTATTATAAATATTTACAATAACATTTTGTATTATGTTTTATTNAATTCATTAAATCCACTCACATCAATTGAATCGGAAAGGGCATCTTCGGTAGCAGGACTTTTTATTACTAAAATAAGAATCAAATTGAGTGATCGGAGTATTGACCATCTTTGCTTTTTAAAATCTTATTATAAATATTTACAATAACATTTTGTATTATGTTTTATTTAAAAAAACGAAAATATTTTCTAAGTTGAAAGTTTGAACTAAGTTCATTTTTTTCTTTAAGTAAGTTAAGTGTTTGAAAATTTTATAGGCCTACAATGTGTTAAGTCAGTGTTTTTAACTGATGCCTCAGGCAAAAGGAAATGGCGAAGGTCCGAGACTTTTACTTAAAATATCCATCCTTATGAAAATCTCTAGCATTCCTCCATTTATCCCATTTACATTATCGATAATACACTATTTCTACTGTTACTCGCATCAAATCTTTGACCTCTTCATTATTTACACTCCTACCTGGTTTATCCCATCAACTATAACTAGCAAAAGCCTTATTTTTTCGTAATAAACAAAAAGAGCAAAGGTCTCTCATATAAATCCTTCCATAACTCTAAGGCAGCATCATGGAATATGGAGGACAGCAAAGGTCCTTGTGATAAATTCTTTTCAGACTATTCCGAGGCGAATATTTTTCCTTCCGCAATTTTTGTTTTTTTTATCTCGAAAAACAAGTTTAATATTCACATCCACCAGTTAATTACAGAACTATGCAACTGGGCCTACATAAGTTGAAAGTGATTCGACCACGCTTATGAATTTCGTGTAATTCATTTCCGTTTGACAATATTGCAGACCCGAAATGATACAACATATAACTAGAACACTTACTCCAGATGCTGTCCGCCCAATCTCCTAAGGTGCGTGTCTTACGAAAAATATTGTATATAAAGCAATGAACAAACAAAATAAATGATAGAATACTATACTTTTTGGCAATATAAAGCAATATGCATTTTTATATTATTCTGAAAATGTTATTACAATTGAATAAGATATATTCATTTTTGAAACATTTGCTTGAAAGTAGAAGCAAAGTACAATAATCACTATATTTGTTACAAAATTTTCATGTTTAATGACATAGTTACTTTCATATATAATACCGTAGAAATTGTCAAAAAATCTTCGTCTACGATTAATCTTATACAAAAAAAGAAAAATCAATCGTCTTTAAAATGTTAAATGCAATCATATTTTTATATTTATAACAGTTCGTAATATAATTTCTCATCTTATCATTTGCAGGAAATCTGTAAAGAGATGTTGATCAACTCCTATTTTCGCTTTGTGATACCAAAACATCTTTTGTTATTTTAAATTGAATATTCCTTTCTTTTGAAAATAACAATTTTAAAACAACTACCCTCGAAGCACTCCGAAAAAAATTCTCCGTAACCTTCTTTTTCCCAAAAGTATAAAAATATTTATATATTATATAAAAAATAAGAAATAATAAAGCTGGAAAAATTACTCCGGATCTCTATCGTAAGATCTTCCGAATAAAGTAGCAAGTAAGAGGCTGTCAGATTCTGTTTTGAAATGTAATTTATGGTTTGTAAACCCAGTTCTGTTTGGGGGCTAGTTGTAGGCCGCTAATAGAAATACTGGGATAGACATATGGAGTAGTGAAATTAGCTTCGATTTTAAGCTCTTCAAAGACAGTGCTAGCTTTTGTAGGAAAGGTGGAACACGCCTTCCCTTTATAGGAATCGCAGCGCACAAAAAAACAAGCTTCTATCCACCATGTATATCTTTCGAAAGCTGTATAAGTTCCATTGAAAACTGCCAGATAATAGTCTTCGTCCGATAACTGTACTTTATAACTAGCGCTACAGCAAAGTCCATTATTACAAGCTTCCACGTGATTTTCCGCATTCACTTTAACTAACGTAAAGTTACTGAGGTCATAATCCTGGCATCTGAAATCCTTGTAGTTTGATGGGGATCCTAGTATTTTCCTAGAACATACTCCAGAAGATATATTGTTATCAGATTTTCCTATTGCAAAATCACCAAATTCAATAATAATTGGAGGCGGAAATTCTTGAGGTGGTGTAACGCCTCTTTTTGGAACTTTAGAGATCAGTAGTCTGGATTGACCATCTGCGATATAAACGTAATTGCCGATTCCAGTATCTCCAAAAAACATTCCGCTTCCTAAAGATCCATAATCTGGACGTTGCCTATTAGCTGCTATAATGGTGACGTTATTTGCGATTCCCCAAGATTGTTGCACTTGAACAGCATTCATTCCTAGTTCCTTGAAATCGAACCATAGAGTTGAAAATATAACAGCATCAGGTTTATATTTTTCAACCATTTGAACTGATTCTTTCCATACAATATCGAAGCAAACAAAAGTACCGATTAAGGCAAANGTATTATATTCAAACTAATCTAGTTACAAAGTTAGTATTATTTTTCTTTAATTAATGAAGCTTTTTAAGAAAGCCGATTAATAAGATGTTAAGGCTGAATTTTGTTTCCAGTCTGGCTCTGTCTACAGTTATACTCCTTTATAATACAGAGATAACTGAATTACTAGGCAATAGAATATAAATGCATATCCTAATCATTGATGGAAATAGAACTAGATAGAAACTGGCTGCCTATAAATTACAATGTTTCGATTACTTGACGTTAACAAAAGAATACTGTTTAATATTTAAATTTAATCTAACTGACTGGATAATTTTTAATATGAACTTATTAAAATTTAGAAGTACTTGATTAAAGAAAATATTGAAGAATTTTATCAAATTTTTACTAAAACTGTATTAATACATTGATACTCCTATACTTGCTTCTAAAATTAATTTTCGTATAACTAATTCTAAACAAATAAGCATTAAACTTTTTTGATACGATACATACAAAATCTATTTTAAAGAAAATAAATTTAAAAAATCGTATAAATATCATAGCTCAATTATACAAATTACATAAAATTATAGACGAAAATAGCTAGGACACAAATGAAACATAAACTACACAGATAGCCAGACACAGAAAATTTTAAAGTACCGCGGCGAGTTTAATTAAGTATTTTAACTTACCGAGGAATCTGTGGTTTTCTACTGTAAGAGTTCAAATAAATACCCACAACACAGAGATGTTCTATGATAGAGATTCATAAATATAACCAACTGCATTTTTTACAAATGACATCATCAGAAATTATTCGTAAATGATATGAAAAAGCAACTTTTTTTCGATCCTGTTCGCAAAAGTTGAAAGTAACAGGTTTAGTATTTGTAAGCAACATTCACTTTTGGTTTTTATAGACATACTAGCTTATCCGTCGCGCATTGCTGCGATCTCAGAAGAAAGGAAATTTAAGCAAACTCGTTATGACAAAATTCAATTTACAGTTTATAATTTTTATTAAAACTTATTATTATTACATTATTATTTCGAGTCGATATTAAAATTTGAAAAAGGGGGGATACCTAGATCGGTAAAATACGTGAATTTCCTCCTACAACTTCGGTTGTTGTTCGGGGTACAGTTGAGGTTTTAACGAAGTTCGAGCGAATACATAATTNCTAAAATATATGAATTGTTTCAATCTGTCGGGTTCCAAACAAGGATTCCATTGTTCAATTTTCGGATCGGGAACGTATTGGGCATCGTCAATTATAACTTCTCTTTTCGTGGATGAGAAGAGTCCATACTCAGGAAAAGCCAGCAAGTCAACATTCTGGAATATAGCAAGTTTTAAGTATCAAACAAAAAAAGTAATTATCACATTTTGATTGCACTTACGTGTTGACCAGCTGTCGTTGCAGCTCTTTCATAAGCGGCCAAATTTTTTACAATGCTTTCCTTGGTTCTGTTTTGAAATTACCTTGCTTCACGTGTTCGTATACAGCAGCTGTGTAGTAGTCTGAGTTATCAGCATCCTGGCATTTGACCGTAACTATCAGTAACAGTCCAAATACTACGGAGAACATTGTAAGATAGAAGAGACTGTCTGGGAATATATAGATATAGATGAAATTTGTAGTTTATGTTCTTATTGGAAGTTTAGTAATGGTAGTAAACGATTTATTTGACTATGCACTTAATTAATTAGAGTAATCAACAAGAAAAGAAAAATAAATAATAAATATAGAAATTATATATTTTTGTATTGTGGTATGAAATTGATCCATTTTCTCGGGCGTTAACAGTATTAAAAAAAATATATTAGTTAATGTCAAGTGATTTTACATTCTCTGCTGTTACCGTATATATAAGAAGGGGGTGTATTGGAATCGTGTCAAATTTGACCCTCCAAGCTTTTTACAAATCTCCACGTTTTGAGACTTCCTGGAACGAAAAACGGCAAAAAATTCCGTGGATATGTACAGGTAACCCCCGTATAACACGGTACTTCTATAGCACGGATTCGCTCTAACACGGTTCGAGAATTGGTACCATCCCCCGTATAACACGGTACCTTTATAGCACGGATTCACTCTGACACGGTTCGAGAATTGGGTAAAACCCTCGTACAACAGGAAATGTAATAAATTTTTACATACTTAAGTAATAATAGTTCACGAAAATTATTATTTTCGTGAACTATTAGTACTTAAGTATGTAAATTTTCTCTTCTCGCCTTCTGTCGATACACGTGGTCCTTCTCGAAACTTGTTTCAATGTTGCCAGATCGCGACGCTTCTGCTTCTGATGTTGCCGAATGTTTTTCCCTTATTCCATACTTGCTTTATTCTTCATAAGTGCTTAGCACCATATAAGGAAATTTATAAAGACCTTTTAACTAGAAGCAAGCAATCTAAAATTACATACATTTTGCAAAAGGTAAAGCATGGATCTGAAGATAATGCAGAAAAATGCTCAGAGGATAAGGATAACTTGCCAAAAAGAAAACGCTCTCGGTTAATTAATAGTGTTTTTAGTGATGACGAAGAAAACATTGTTTAATTTATATTAATATGTATCACTTAAAAAAATTTTAATGAAGATATTTATCTTAATTATGAAAATATACTAGCATGTTTTTTAATTTTTGGAACCTAACCCTCCTTTTCGTATTAGTTCTTTGTTTCGTATAACACGGATTCGCATAACACGGCAATTTTTTGGAACGTAACTACCGTGTTATACGGGGGTTACCTGTATGTATCTGTGCGGGTGTATTGGCGTCTATTTCGCTTAATATTTCAGGATAGAGAAAAAATTAAGAAATGTAATTTGGCATGGTGAGGTCATTGATGCTATTAACTTTTATGTGAAAGGTCGAAAGGATGTGGAGATAGAGGGGGTCATGTGTCATATCTCGAGAGGTGTAGGACTTAAATTTTATTTGTTATTAACATTTACACTTATAAAACTAATCCTACGTCCAAAATTAAGCTTTTTTCCATTTTATAGTAATTAAAAATATATAAAGTTTTTATAACAAAATCTCATAATAGATGACGCCAGTATTATTTAAAATTTTTGCCGAGAAAGTTACGCAAGTCATTGATGCATTTTTGAATTAGTGTTTCTGTTTTCTCGAGAACATAAATTTAAAGCCACATTTTTCAAGAATTCTGCAGAAATTTAATTTATTAAATAATAAAATATATTGTTTAGAGCAGGAGTGTCCAACCCGCGGCCCAAGGCAAGTTCCAATGCGGCCCAATAAACGTGTAAACAAAACCGACAAATGTTTTAATTTTTTATTATTTACAAGTAATAATCCGAGTGTGTTCGATCTGGTGAATATGGTTGGTATGATAGCACATCCCATCTAAGTTATAACAGTTTCTGATGAGTTACCAAACTTGTGTGAAATTTGACATTATCATGGTAAAACACTACACCTGTTTTGTTGATCAATTCTGGCTGCCTTTTCTGTTTAATGATATTACTCAATTTGTTTACTCGATGGCAGTACACTTTTGAATCAGTTGTTAAATTGTCTGGTAAAAGTTCCAAAAAAAATTTCTTTAAAATCCCACCAAAGAGAGCATCTCTCTTTAAGAACATGTGGAACCCATATATCAAGCTTTGAAACAGAACCAATTTGTTTCAAGTAATCATAAACGGTTCAATTTCACAAATTTAATATCTTAGTGATTTCACGTGTTGTTATTCGGCAGTTTGCTTCAATCAGTACCTTTATTTTGTTTTCATTGGCTTCAACTGGCCATCCAAAACGTGATGCATCTTCAATATTGAAAACCAGTTTTTCAATTTCAATACTGAATTTTGAAAACCAGAACAAAATTTTGAAAACCAGTTTTGGCACTGTCGTTCTGTCAATACATCTTCTCCATACACGTCACACAATTTTTTTCTCGCTTGAACAGCATTCTTACCTTTTCGTTAATAAAAGAGCAAAATTAGCTGAAAATGCTGCTTTCGATCTTCCATATTTGATGGGACACAAAAAATAAACAATTGCACAAAATCAAACAAAATTTTTTATAAATAAGCCTTAAAATGCTAGCTGTAAAAATATATAATGACTAGCTGCAAGATCCCGCTTCGCTGGGTTTTTATTTGTATGTAATAGTATAGTTTTTTTATATATATATAAAAGACTGTTTTTCTAAGTAATCTAGAATCTAGTTGCAAGGACCCGCTTCGCTGGGCAAAAAGTAACGATAGTGAAGATTAAGATAATTACATTATAGCTAATCTTACCCGTTTTCACAGAATGCAAGAATTAGGTCCCCCGTTTCCAGACTAATTAGAGAATTTTTACGTNATTAAATTTAATACAAGATGGTACCTAATGCCTCTCTCTTTGGTCAAATTTGTCAGTAATTTATAATTATTATACCCTGATGTCATATGGCAGTGGTTGTTGCTTTAGTACAGTATAATGTGTCAGGTTTTGTCAAGATATTTATTTGCATATTATGATTACAATGGAGTTGCTAAAACTTAATTGTAAAATATACTCCTGAACTTCAGGAGAGCTATCTTGCATTACACAATACTTCATAAAGAAATTATACAATTTTAACACAATGTTGAAAAACCTTGAAAAATTAATTGATATAGATCATTCATTGAAGAACAATTTTCCAAGTAAGACAAATCAAATTTTTTTATAATACCCACTAATTTTCTACATTTGCAAAGAATATGAAAGATTGATATTGGCTCTTGACACATTCTACGTTTTGTATTGATTAATTTCAAAAAATCTGATTCTAACATTATATAAAAACTGTTAAGTCTTAATTATATAAAGAACCTTTTGACTATAAATCAGGGGTGTCCAACCCGCGGCCCGCGGGCCGCATGCGGCCCAAGGCAAGTTCCAATGCGGCCCAATAAACGTGTAAACAAAACCGACAAATGTTTTAATTTTTTATTATTTATTTATTTCAACGGCATAAACTCAAAAAAAAAAGTTTCACAAAACCTTTATTCATATTTTATTTTTGAGTGGAAAGAAATATTTTCAAATACTGTACTTGGAGATGTGTGAATGAGGAAGGATTACTAAATAAAGCTGGAATTGTGACTCAAAGGATTATAGACCCAAATTTGTGAAAAGGAGGGAAAGATGAGAAAGGACAAAAGATGTAATAGTGAGAAAGGTTAAATAGATGTTCTGTTCAGCAAATATGGACCCGTAATTTTTCAACCTTTTACACTTCTTTATCTTTTGTCCTTTGTCTCTTTTTCCCACACTTGGGTCTATAATTCTTTGATTTACAACTCCAGCTTTATTTAGTATTTCTTCCAACCTTGCAAAGATTTGGCTACATTGGGCCAAATGTGACTACTTTTTTTGGTTTGACGTAAAAAATATCATTTGGCGCTTTGACTGCTTTTTCGGCTACATATTATTTATAATTATAGTCTATTAATTGAATAAAAACGTACTTTAAAATGGCGTTTCGTCGCTTTTTATTAATTAGAGACCCAAATAAAACAAATATTTGTGTTTTTCAAATAAATTTTCATTTGTCTCTTTTATAATAAATGAATTTATCTATTTCTAAGTAAAAATTGAANTTGTTAAATTGTCTGGTAAAAGTTCCAAAAAAAATTTCTTTAAAATCCCACCAAAGAGAGCATCTCTCTTTAAGAACATGTGGAACCCATATATCAAGCTTTGAAACAGAACCAATTTGTTTCAAGTAATCATAAACGGTTCAATTTCACAAATTTAATATCTTAGTGATTTCACGTGTTGTTATTCGGCAGTTTGCTTCAATCAGTACCTTTATTTTGTTTTCATTGGCTTCAACTGGCCATCCAAAACGTGATGCATCTTCAATATTGAAAACCAGTTTTTCAATTTCAATACTGAATTTTGAAAACCAGAACAAAATTTTGAAAACCAGTTTTGGCACTGTCGTTCTGTCAATACATCTTCTCCATACACGTCACACAATTTTTTTCTCGCTTGAACAGCATTCTTACCTTTTCGGTAANAATTTATAATATTAGTATGGATTAATATGAATTTCTGCTATAAGGGGTACGCGAGTTTGAGCTCTTTCTTGAAGTGGTACGCAGGAAAAACTAATTGGAAACCACTGATCTAGATAATACATTCCGTCATTGATTAGGATATGTATTGGTAAACAGAAACAGACAGAAACTGGCTGGATATAAATTGCAATGTTTCTATTACCTAACTGTAACGAAAGACTATTGCTTAATATTTAAATTAGGGGTGTCCAACCCGCGGCCCAAGGCAAGTTCCAATGCGGCCCAATAAACGTGTAAACAACACCGACAGATTTTTTAAATTTTATTTTATTTATTTATTTATTTCAACGGCACAAATTCAAAAAAGACGTTTCACAAAGCAGTAAACCTTTATATATATTTTAATTTTGAGTGGAAAGGAAACATTTTAAAATACTTGGAAATGTGTGAATGAGGAAGGTATATTAAATAAAGCTGAAGTTGTGATTCAAAGGAGTATAGACTCAAATTCGGGGAAAGGAGAGAAAGGCCAAAAGATAAAATGATAATGAGAAAGGTTAAATATACGAATAAAGCTCTTTCTTATTAAATCAGGAAGGTTAAATATACCTTTTGTTATGCAGATATTGACCCTTAATTTTTCAACTTTCCTCACTTTTTTATCTTGGGTCCTTTCTCTTCTTTTCTTGCTTTGGGTCTATAATCCTTTGAGTCCCAACTCCAGCTTTATTTAGTACTCCTTCCAGCGTTNTCCTATATCGTGCTATTAATAAACCACTCCTGTTAAAGGCTACATTGGTGTTGTAAAAATAGAATTTATCGTCTGGACAATCAGTAGAATTGTCGCAAGGAACTTTCGACAGAATATTAGCCAAAATAACCAAGTTATTTTGCTTAGCCATGCAGCTTAACTTTTCTAAAATATATGAATTGTTATATCTGTCGGGTTCCAAACAAGGATTCCATTGTTCAATTTTCGGATCGGGAACGTATTGGGCATCGTCAATTATAACTTCTCTTTTCGTGGATGAGAAGAGTCCAAATTCAGGAAAAACCAGTAAGTCGACATTCTGGAATTAAGTATGCTTTAAGTATCAAACAAAAAAAGTAATTATCACATTCTGATTGCACTTACGTGTTCACCAGCTGTCGTTGCAACTTTTTCATAAGCGGCCAAATTTTTTTCAATGTATTCCTTAATCGGATCTGTTTTGTAACCTTTCCTCACGTGTTCGTATACAGCAGCTGTGTAGTAGTCTGGGTCATCAACATCCTGACATTTGACCGCAACTATCAGTAACAGTCCAAACACTACGGAGAACATTGTAAGACTGAAGAACCTGTATGGGAATACATAGATATGATATTTGAAATTTGTAATTTATATTATTAATGGCAGTTTAATAAACAGTGCAGTTGCCTAAGCATCAGGAATCAATTAGAATAATCGAGAAAGAAGAAATAAACAAGAGATACAGAAATTATATATTTTTGTATTCGATGAATTATTCATTTTCTTACACTTAATTAATAATGTTTAAATAAATATTATTTACTGTAAAGTAATTTTTAATTAGTGATTCTGTTGTATCGATACGTTTCGTTTCTGGAGAAAAAAAATTTAAAGCGCGATTTCTCAAGTAGTCTCGAGAANTTCGGACGTGTCGCGCGGAATCGACACATAGCTACAATTTATTTTGTGTTATTTATTTCTGTGTTTGTTATATCTACGGAGACTCGAGAGACTCTGTGTGGTGATTTCTTGTAATCGTGAACGAATCAAAAGACGAGATAAGATTAACGAGAACATTTATTAACTTACATACATCCGACTTAGATTTTACACAAATTGCGAAATTATACCCCGACTTACGCGGTTATCGCTCGGTCCAACCTATCGCGTAAGTTCGGGGTATTACTGTATATTGTTTAGAGTATTAGTACATATACAAAAGTATATATGAAAATATATATTTTTATTGTGTAGTAGGGTATCTTATACTAGAATGACTTATTATAGTAGTTATTCCTTTTATGGTATTTTAAAATTTAGAAAATTAATAAGATTTAAAATTAATAATTTATTATTTAACTTTTTTTCTTAATATCAATATATTAATAAAGTAAAGCAATATACTAAATTTTAAGAAATGAAAGTTCACAAAGGATTGAAGAAAGGAAATAAAAATGGATTAAAAATGTGAGAAATATTAAATTTTCATTTAGTTAAAAAACAAACTACATCCCATAATTTGATGTTTGTGAAAGGTAAATCTAGTAGAGGACATTTCAAAAATTATAAATCGAAACTCGGCTATTTAGTTTAAAATATAGAATTTTATTTATATTCGTAAATTAAAGAAATCTTTCATACATTAAGTCGAATATTATAAAATTGCTCGTACTGCTCCATTTAATTACACATGATAATATTTGTCATAAGTTCGAAGCATCTACATTTAGGGCTAAACTGGCTAACTAGCAATTCGTGCAAATGTCAGAGAGGCCGATGCTCTCTACGACCGGATAACATGGTGCAGATGTTATACAAGACATGCATAACTTTAGAAACGTCTTTTATATATACACTTTAAACATAAATTTAACGGAAGACGTTAATGGTAATTATAATATCTGTTAGTGGGAAGAATAAGGAAAAATAACTCTTANTCGTACTGCTCCATTTAATTACACATGATAATATTTGTCATAAGTTCGAAGCATCTACATTTAGGGCTAAACTGGCTAACTAGCAATTCGTGCAAATGTCAGAGAGGCCGATGCTCTCTACGACCGGATAACATGGTGCAGATGTTATACAAGACATGCATAACTTTAGAAACGTCTTTTATATATACACTTTAAACATAAATTTAACGGAAGACGTTAATGGTAATTATAATATCTGTTAGTGGGAAGAATAAGGAAAAATAACTCTTATACTTCTAAACTACGGGTATTATATTCAGACTAATCTAGTTACAAAGTTAGTACAGGTATTCTTTTTCTTTAATTAATGAAGCTTTTTAAGAAGACCGATTTTAATAAGATGTTAGGGCTGAATTTTGTTTCCAGTCTGGCTCTGTCTACAGTTATACTCCTTTATAATACAGAGATAACTGAATTACTAGGCAATAGAATATAAATGCATATCCTAATCATTGATGGAAATAGAACTAGATAGAAACTGGCTGCCTATAAATTACAATGTTTCGATTACTTGACGTTAACAAAAGAATACTGTTTAATATTTAAATTTAATCTAACTGACTGGATAATTTTTAATATGAACTTATTAAAATTTAGAAGTACTTGATTAAAGAAAATATNTTCTTCCAATGCGGCCCAGAGAAACAAAAAGGTTGGACACCCGTGGTTTAGAGCATTATTAAATATACAAAAGAATAAATAGTACATGTATCTTATACTATAATGACTTATAATAGTTTTTCATTTTACGGTATTTAATAATTTTAAAATATTTTAACCTTTTTAATTATCTTTAAAACAAATATAGGCAATTGTCAATTTTTCAAATACGAATTTTGACCAGATCTCGAATACACCGAATACTTAGTGAACATAATTACCTTTTATAGGTCTAACTTATTTAGCTAATAATTTATTTAATACTTATTATTTAACTTCTTTTCTTAATTTCAATATATTAATAAAGTAAAGCAGTTTACTAAATTTTAAGAAATGAAATTTTACAATGGATTGAAAAAAGGAAGTAAAAATGGATTAAAAATGTGAGAAATATTAAATTTTCATTTAGTTAAAATAAAAAACAAACTACATCCCATAATTTGATGTTTGTGAAAGGTAAATCTAGTAGAGGACATTTCAAAAATTATAAATCGAAACTCGGCTATTTAGTTTAAAATATAGAACTTTTTTTTCTATATTCTTAAATTAAAGAAAACTTCATACATTAAGATGAATATTATAAAATTATCAGCTCGAAATGCTCCATTTAATTACACGTGATAATATTTGTCATAAGTTCGAAACATCTACATTTAGGGCTTGGCTAACTGGCAATTTCTGCAAATGTCATGGAATGTCATGTTAACCGGTCGTGGAAAGGCCGATGCTCTTCATCACCTGTTAACATAGTGCTGATGTCATACAAGACATGTATAATTTTAGAAACGTCTTTTATATATACATTTTAAGCATAATTTTAACGGAAGACGTTAATGGTAATTATGATATCTGTTACTAGGAAGAATAAGAATCAATAACTCTTATACTTCTATACTATCAGTATTACATTCAAACTAATCTAATTACTAAGTGAGTATTAATATTTTTTAATTAATTAATGAAGCTTTTTTGGAAGGTCGATTTTAATAAGATGTTAGGGCTAAATTTTGTTTCCAGTCTGGCCCTGTCTACAGTTATACCCCTTTATAATAGAGGGATAACCGAATTACTAGACAATAGAATACAAATGGCATATCCTAATTGTGAGACTCAGCCGTGTTTATTAACCTACAGCCTGACCTAAATCGTTAACAATACTATTTTATCGAGTAAGTATCAAATTTCACACCAGGGAGTTAATTACTCAGCAAGTTCTCAGTCGCGAAAAGACGCTTTCACATAACCGAACTTTTTTTCGTGCCTCCTATTTGGATTAATTGCTACAGAACCTATTAAGTGCCTCCTATTGGGATTAATTGCAACGGGATTTATTAAGTGCCCAAAGGAACTTGAATAAACGTCGTCGCCAAAACTTTGGATTAAGTCAAGAACTTGATTATCAATTATGAGCAATCCAAGAATCAATCAAACTCCAGGTATTTATCGCCACGCGAACTATTGTAAGTTCTCTCTCTCAAGAACGGCCATTTAACTCTTACTATCGAATCTATTGTAAGATATGTATTTCCTAGCGTTACCCATTAAACGGTTGTTATGTTAATCTAGTCTCTGAAAGAATCACTTCCGGTGTGCTATCTCTCATTCCCTCCATCCAGAATCTGATCGCTCCGTTACGCGACCGCTCGCGTGAATTAGTTGGATTTCCATGTCAACCGAGACTCGGTGGTACCAACCTGACAAGGCATCGAGGAGGTGCCGACCCTTCGGTCACCTAATCAATGATGGAAATAGAACCAGATAGAAACTGGCTGCCTATAGGATGGAGGAAAAGTTGAAAATAACTCGTTTAGTATTTGTAAACTACTTTCATTTTTGGTTTTTATAGACATATGAATATAAATATAAAGCTTATCACAGTTTTAGAAGAGAATGACTAATGTTGTTATAGTAAACAATACTTTAATTTCATTATAATTTAATTATTAGAACATAGATACATTATTTTTGCCCATCCAAAAACACAACGTAATTGCTTTGAGAAGTTAATTCATATGAATATTTTAAAGTATGATATAATATTTTGCCATTTTTTAATAATAAAATTTTAAAATAGTGATACATAGTGATTCCTCTAGTAATAATTCTANCGCTTTTCTGTAAAACGTATCCACCGCATAAAACGAGACCTTACAGTACTTTACAAGAGAATGACTAATGTTGTTATACTAAACAATACTTTAATCTCATAATTTAATTATTAGAATGATACATTATTTTATGCCCGTCTATAAATATAATTGTTTTGAGAAGTTAATTTATATGAGTTTTTTTTAAAAATATGATGTAATATTTTATCATGTTTTAAATAAACAATTGTAAAATAATGAGAAGTATAAATTTGAATACATTGAAAAAATTTCAGATAATTTAAATATCAATAATAAATATTTTGGGTAATTGTTGATTAAAGCGGTTTTTTCCAATTATAAAAGGATTCCATATGCAATATTTAATTCTAGATAATATAGTATCTGTGTATGTAACAAAATATTTNGGAGCTAGTTGTAGGCCGCTAATAGAAATACTGGGATAGAACAATAGTAAAAAATATTTCTAAATTATACATATAAACAACAGATCATAAAATTTAGAAAATTACTTCGGATCTCTATCGTAAGATCTTCCGAATAAAGTAGCAAGTAAGAGGCTGTCAGATTCTGTTTTGAAATGTAATTTATGATTCTTGTAAACCCAATTCTTTTTCGGAGCTAGTTGTAGGCCGCTAATAGAAATACTGGGATAGACGTATGGAGTGGTGAAATTAGCTTCTATTTTAAGCTCTTCAAAGACAGTGCTAGCTTTTGTAGGAAAGGTGGAACACTCCTTTCCTTCAAAGGAATCGCAGCGCGCAAGAAAACAAGTTTCTGTCCACCATGTATATCTTTTGGAAGCTGTGTAAGTTCCATTGAAAACTGCCAGATAATAGTCTTCATTCGATAACTGTACTTTATAACTAGCGCTACAGCAAAGACCATTATTACAAGCTTCCACGTGATTTTCTGCATTCACTTTAACTAACGTAAAGTTGCTGAGGTCATAATCGTTGCATCTGAAGTCGTTATTGTTTGATGGGGGTCCTAGTATTTTCCTAGAACATACTCCAGAAGATATATTGTTATCAGATTTTCCTGGTTCGAAATCACCAAATTCAATAATGGTTGGAGGCGGAAATTCTTGAGGTGGTGTAACGCCTCTTTTTGGAACTTTAGAGATCAGTAGTCTGGATTGACCATCTGCGATATAAACGTAATTGCCGATTCCAGTATCTCCAAAAAACATTCCGCTTCCTAAAGATCCATATTGTGGATGTTGCTTGTTAGCTGTTATAATGGTGACGTTGTTTGTGATTCCCCAAGATTGTTGCATCTGAATATCGCTCATTCCTGGTAGAAAGAATTCGAACCACAGAGTTGAAAATATAACAGCATCAGGTTTATATTTTTCAACCATTTGAACTGATTCTTTCCATACAATATCAAAGCAAACAAAAGTACCGATTAAGGCAAAATCAGTAGAAAATACAATAAATTCGGGTTTTGGAAGGACGTTAAGGCCGATTTCGAAATGCAAATGAGTTTTCCTATATCGTGCTATTAATAAACCACTCCTGTTGAAGGCTACATTGGTGTTGTAAAAATAGAATTTATCGTCTGGACAATCAGTAGAATCGTCGCAAGGAACTTTCGACAGAATATTAGCCAAAATAACCAAGTTATTTTGCTTAGCCATGCAACTTAACTTTTCTAAAATATATGAATTGTTGTACCTGTCGGGTTCCAAACAAGGATTCCATTGTTCAATTTTCGGATCGGGAACGTATTGGGCATCGTCAATTATAACTTCTCTTTTCGTGGATGAGAAGAGTCCAAATTCAGGAAAAACCAGTAAGTCGACATTCTGGAATTAAGTATGCTTTAAGTATCAAACAAAAAAAGTAATTATCACATTCTGATTGCACTTACGTGTTCACCAGCTGTCGTTGCAACTTTTTCATAAGCGGCCAAATTTTTTTCAATGTATTCCTTAATCGGATCTGTTTTGTAACCTTTCCTCACGTGTTCGTATACAGCAGCTGTGTAGTAGTCTGGGTCATCAACATCCTGACATTTGACCGCAACTATCAGTAACAGTCCAAACACTACGGAGAACATTGTAAGACTGAAGAACCTGTATGGGAATACATAGATATGATACTTGAAATTTGTAATTTATATTATTAATGGCAGTTTAATAAACAGTGCAGTTGCCTAAGCACCATGAATCAATTAGAGTAATCGAGAAAGAATAAATAAACAAAAAATACAGAAATTATATATTTTTGTATTCGATGTGTTTTTCATTTTCTCACGCTTAATTAATAGTGCTTAAATAAATATTATTTACTGTAAAGTAATTTTTAATTAGTGATTCTGTTTTCACGATGAGCTTCGATTCTGGAGAAAAGAAATTTAAAGCGCGATTTCTCAAGTACTCTCGAGAAATTGAATTTATTAACTAAAAAAATATATTGTTTAGAGCAATGTTTCCCAACCGCTTGTACGCGAAAAAATTTCGCCGGTCCGCAGAAAAATATTTTTATCGTACTCAAGCTGGCGCAGTTGATTTCGGGTAACATTGAAGTAGTAATCTAAAGTTACTGTACGTAACCAAGTACGTACAGTAACTCTAGATAAGCATACATAAGAGTAATAAATAAGCATAATTGATAGTAGCTTATAATTACCGGTTCACATAAAATTATTCATACTTTTAGCGGTTTGCGATCAGTAAAATGGCTGAGAGTTACTGGTTTACAGTATAGTTACATATAGAAAAAGATATATGAAAAATATATTTNTAAAAAAATATATTGTTTAGAGCAGTGTTTCCCCAATCGCTTGTACGCGAAAAAATTTCGCCGGTCCGCAGAAAAATATTTTTATCGTACTGAAGCTGGCGCAGTTGATTTCGGGTAACATTTAAGTAGTAATCTAAAGTAGTAACCAAGTACGTACAGTAACTCTAGATAAGCATACATAAAAGTAATAAATAAGCATAATTGATAGTAGCTTATAATTACCGGTTCACATAAAATTATTCATACTTTTAGCGGTTTGCGATCAGTAAAATGGCTGAGAGTTACTGGTTTACAGTATAGTTACATATTCAAAAAGATATATGAAAAATATATTTCATTATTATATTTTATAGTTAGCTTGGTAAATTTTAATCATTTCATTTTTACTTAAGAAAACAAGAATTCTAAAACGTTCGGGATGTAGTCCGCTTTTTTTCTTGTCACAAATTAAATTAGAATGCTGAAGAGATTCTGTCTCTACACAGTGGTGTAGAGACAGAATCTCTACTGTCTCTACCATAGACCAAAAAAAGGAGAATAAAATAAAATTTGTTCGAACTTCAAAATTTAGCTTTTAAAAAACATTTTTTGCATCAGTTTATCGGACCGTCCTTAATACGTCGTACACGTGTTAATAAAAGGCCCTCATTAATTAATCAAATATTTAAAAGCTTTGACTTTGTTCCCTCTTTGGTTTCTGGATCCGCCACTGAGACTGCACGTATGGAGAGATATTGGAAGTATTCGTAGTATTGAAATTTGTTTTTTGTCAACATAATATTTGACATATCGAATATCGAATTGTTTAAAGTATTCGAGTGTTCTCCCATCTCTTGTTTAACACAATAATTATTGTTGTTATATTATGAAAGCCGCAATATAGAAAGAAGCAGAAGCTATAGCTACACAACAAAAACTTAAACATAATTTATTTTGGGGGTTTGACAAAAGTTTTCTACTAGTTATTTATAATTGCAATTAGAGATGGGCGAATACTACCGGCGAATACTCGATTATAACGTTAAAACATAAATTCGACTTCAGACCAAGACTTCAATATTGGGTCACTCGTAAAGATAGCGCCACATCCGGTGAAGTATCCGAAGAGCCGCTATAATATTCTATTAATATTTTACAAGAAAAGAAGTAGATTAAATTAGGAAAGTATTCGAATGCTTCTTTTCGTAAAGAAAAGTCTGCAGTTGGTGAAAATAAGAACAATATATATTAATCTATTGCAGTTGAAATAAGACCAATGGCTACGAAACTCTGCATTTCACAATTACGTACTTCTAACTTAGATAATATCGTAAATCACAACCCAAAAATATCTACTGAATTTCTATAAATCAATTAATTTCTATCTACAGTGTACTTGCTGATTTACACGTAGCACCGCTATTCGCAAAAAATTAACAAAACAATAAAATATATATACTGTATATAGATAAATAAATGAGAAGAATTAATCATGGAGAAATAAATGAACTATTTAGAACACTTGTCTCTTTTCATAACGTTTCTGAATTTATATACTTTTATTCCCAATAGCGATTTCATAATAATGAATAATATTCTGCAAGTTTTCTACTTTTTTCTACGTAAAGGATGAGGAAAAAATTAAAATATGCAAGTAGCCGTCAAATGATTAATCTTTTTCGCTATCTGGATCTGTGATTGCTGTAGGGAGTGCCATAACTATGAGTTTAATTTTTTCGAAGTAAATAGTAATATTAATGATAATAAATATGCTTTATGTACAGTACATTTATAGTGTTATTTCCTTTTGAAATTACTTTCTAGCGAACTATTTTGACATACTTTCATTTTGCGCATTTATATTGTTAGATTATGCAACGAATTTATTTTTCTCCCAATTCTATAGAAATCGAAATTATGTTATAGGAAATCAAATTAAAATTCATCCCGAATTAAACTAGTTTAAAATTATATAAAAGTGAAACACTTTCCATCTTAATGTTATACGTTTTTAACAGCAATTTTATTCGATCGTCAGAACAAATTTACTTGATTTTCTTTATACATATTTTCAATTAAAAGATATGTTGATACGCTACGTATCTAGTGTTGTTTTCGTTATCGTGTTGCAAATTAGTCTTGAAACTTCTGTAGAAGTAATTACGTAGAGGATACTTTATCTTCACAACAACTAGTTTAGTAAAAATTGACTGAAATCCGAGACGTATGTAAACTTGCTTCGAAGAAATTTTAACGTAATTTTTTAGCTCGTTTATATAATGCATGCGTATATGTAAATTGAAAAAGATCGGCATAATTGCTTCTTTAATGAATTTGGTTTTACCGAAATTAGTCATCTTGTTTTGAGTCGACTGAACTCAAATTGTCTTTCAATTAGCTTCGGTATAATAATAAGTAAGTTTAAGATGCACAAGTCTTCCTAATTTACATTCAGATGTTATATTTAGAAAATGTTTTCATTTCGTTCTGTTGTGTTATAAGCATATAATTGTTGGCAATTAATTAAGTTTGTTGTGTCAATGATCTTTGAGTAAGTTAAAGTGATGATTAAGAAAAGAAATTTGTAATTACTGTACCAAACTTCTCGGTGTTGAATTGAAAAATTTAGTTTTGTTAGCCACATAGGCCTATATCAAAATTTCGAAGTAAAAAACAAAAAGGACAAGGACTACTCTTAAATCCGAATAAATACTGTACTACTATTTTCAAATAAATATTAAGTTAATTTAGAAGTTAATATTAAGTTAATAATCAGATTTAGAAAAATATCTAAATCTGATAAATATTTTATAAGGAATAATTTAACTCTAATATTAATAAAGTATTTGAGCGTGTTAATAGGAATTAATATTCCAGATAATGTAGTATCTAAATTACTGCTTTTTCTTTAAAGTATTCGAGTAATTTACTTAGTAAATATTTTAAATAACATACTTGTCATTATTCTTATATTCTTTGTTTATGTAATTTATAAAATGAATGTAGAGATGAATTATATCGATTATTCTAAAGGTAATCGATTTTTTCAGTTAAAATTTTCATTGATTATAATGAAGAGGAATTCATTAAGTTTTGCCATTTTCACAACTATCATTAAATAAAATACTAGTTTCGTTTTTCCACGAAAATAATTATAGACTTTTCATAGCATATCAGATGAGATATATAAAATTAACGCTAATGACTTGTTGTACGTGTGTTATATATTATTCACGATTGTGTAATAAATAGAAGAAATACACGTTTAGTTTTCATAATTGTAATTTGTATTTACATATTCTTATAACATACTTTTTTCATTCATAAATAAAAGAATAATTAATTCATAATTTACGTTATCTAATGGAAAATGAAAAANTATTTCGTAATTTGTTTTCCGGGATTTTTGTTGTATTTATGATGCCGGAAATATCTGTAATCTTTAAAATTTTATTCTATGTCTACGTTTTTTTTCTTGTTTTTTACAGGAAGGATATTAATTTATTACCGTGATGTAAATCACGGTAATAAATTAATATCCTTCAAGTAAAAACAAATTCATGAAAAGATTACTTTATTGTATTTAAAATGAAACGATCAAATAATCTCTTTCAATAAATTATTTTTAATGTACAAGAATTGCACTATTAGGAAAATAATCCAATTTTGCATGTAACGATGAATGAATATTTAAATAACAGCGATACATTTTTGTTCTATAATAATTAAATGTGAAACTTTCTTATAAAATTTCACAGAATTTAAAGGATATTCGTTTATTTATCTAAATAATTTGATATCAATGAAATGTTTCAAATATCAAAAAGTGTTTATATATAGAACTTTTCACGTGATTTTGTTTAAATAGCGTGCGAATTGGAGAATAATACGAACCGATCCGTNTATTTACATATTCTTATAACATACTTTTTTCATTCATAAATAAAAGAATAATTAATTCATAATTTACGTTATCTAATGGAAAATGAAAAATACCAAAATAAAATTTAAATAAACAAATAAATAAATTCGTTGGACCATGTTACAATTTAATTTGCTGTCTGTATATTAAAATTCCGATTTGTCCATTGACTAACGAACAAATTTATCAAAAGTAATATTTTTATTCGCTGTTCGTTGTATTTATTAAAAGAAATAGCTATGTAAATTTGGAGAAAAAAATTCGGGTTATTTGGTAATATAAAACGATGCCAGTAAAATCCATAATCATTTTTGTCGAAGGAAAATACATAAGATTAGAGATGTTTGTAATAACATATTATAAGGGCGGTGCTACCATGGTAACAGTGACATGTCTCTTCTCATTATTTCGTAATTTGTTTTCTGGGATTTTTGTGTTCTATTTATGATGCCGAAATTATCTGTAATCTTTAAAATTTCATTCTAGGTTTATATAATTTTTTTTCTTGTTTTTTACAGGAAGGATATTAATTTATTACCGTGATTTTCAGTTTTTAAAACAAATTCATGAAAAGATTACTTTATTGTATTTAAAATGAAACGATTAAATAATCTCTTTCAATAAATTTATTTTTAATGTACAAGTATTGCACTATTAGGAAAATGTCCAATTTTGCATCTAACGATGAATGGATATTTAAATAACAGCGATACATTATTATTCTATAATAATTAAATGTGAAACTTTCTTATAAAATTTCACAGAATTTAAAGGATATTCGTTTATTTATCTAAATAATTTGATATCAATGAAATGTTTCAAATATCAAAAAGTGTTTATATACAGAACTCTTCACGTGATTTTGTTTAAATAGCGTGCGAATTGGATAATAATACGAACCGATCCGTCGTTTTTACTATAAATATTCTCGTTAATGGATTTATTATTATTCGCTGACGGAAATATCATTCCGTAATAATATTTCGGAATTTATTCGTGTTATAAGACGAAAAGTGCTTTAGTTTGAATGTTTTTACTGTTTATAACAAGAATTAAACAGTTTTTTATCGAACGTGTTTGACCCAAATATGAGTAAAAAATCTAACGAGTAAGTCGAACGTTCGGAAGGACAGATTGAACTTTGTTAATGAGATTTGATATAATTCGTTGTAAAATGATAAGAATGGGAAAATATTAAAGTGAAATGTTACGCAGTTTCTCTAATTCTTCCTCTATTTTCCTTTTAAATATTTAACAATTATTGAGAATTGTTGGTGCGTTAATCGTTGAGATTTATTGTTGTTTTATTGCCCGTTCATTTTTGACATGCTATTACTGTAGACTATTTCAGTTCGAATGTTGTTGAGGAAATACTGATAGATAATTTTTAGTATTTGATCTTATTTATTTTAATTGGATATTTAAACAAATTATTTTTAAAATTAGTAGAAAATTTTTACTGCATCTCCACCGAAAAAAATATATTTAATGTTACTTCTAAGTTTAATCGGGGTTTTTTGTTTTGTTTTTTAACATACTATTACAGGAAGTTTAGAAATTTTAAGTGGTACGAAGAAATATTACTTTGGCTATTGTTTATTAGAGAAATTTATTTTCTTTTCTAAAATTTTCGAATAAAATGTATAGTAGACTACTTTTACTTTAAGATATATTTATTTAAATCATACACCTTTAAATAAATATAGTACTGTAATTCCAATCAAATTTAATTAGAGGCACAGAAATATTTCTTTCGAATTATAAGTTGNTTTTTACTGCATCTCGACAGCAAAAATTATATTCAATTTCACTTGAGGTGTTTACTTCTAAGTTTATCGGGGATTTTTTAATTTTGTTTTTTAAACTTATTATTACAGGAAGTTTAGAAATATTAAGTGGTATGAAGAAATATTACTTTGACTATTGTTTATTAGAGAAATTGATTTTGCTTTCTGGAATTTTCAAATAAAATGTACTTTTACTTTAAGATATATTTAATTAAATCATACACCTTTAAATTAATATAATATTTGCTGTGGAATTTCAATCAAATTTAATTAGAGACACAGGAATATTTAATTCGAATTATAATATATAAGTTCTTGCTTGTGCATCTTACCGTTATTAAAGAACCTGGTGTAAAGTAATTTACGTGAACGTTTTAGAATTGCTAATCAAAGTTTCAAAGTTTTAAATGACAAACGATGAGACGTTGCACAATTGGATAGATATTNTATAAATGTATTTTATAAAGTGACAACGTATAAATTCTTAATTTATTTACAAATATAAAAGAAACTATTGAACGATATTTATCCATTATCCCATGCATGTCGTATGTTAACCGAAACTTATCCTTGAAAACAAGGAATATTTCTTGTTTTCAAGGCCAGTTTAGCCCCGACTGCAACAGTGCCAGCTTGCGGGAGTGTTGATCCGACATTGAATCGCAGTTTGAAGCTTCTTGAATAATGAATGATGGCTCCTTTTTATTTCTTGTATCCTCTTTTTTTATAATCTATGCACAGCAGCATATGACTTCACTTCGACATCACTCGGTCACTTGACCACCTCTCAACACCACCCATAAGGGTACATAAATGGAGGAACCGACGCATCCGCCATGTTCGATCCAAAGTAACCGACTGATATTGTTTACCATAGGTTTATGTTGCGTTAAGCATCCAATTTTAGTGTGTCGTTTATATCTAGCGCCTTCGTATGACAGCCGTTTGGCAATTAACTGTAAAAATAGGTTAGAACTAACTAACAAAGTCAGGATTTTCCTATATCCAAAAGATTCCGAACAAAGAAAGAGATGAATCATATTCTTAAATAGTATATAAGCAAATTTATTGTAATCATAAAATGAGATACAAATTTGTGGGGTTTACGGAATGCTGAAATCTTTGCATGTCCTTCATAATTTTTGAAAATTAGTTTTGTAAAAGAATCTATTATTGATACGTCCAATAAGACAGAGTATCTTGAAAGAAATCATCATAAATATTTTCGCAAATTATAGCTATCCGGCTTCCTAAATACGCTCCAAATACAACCCAAAATAGCCATCCTTGTAAACCTAGTCCACAAGTTCCAATTCTTTCGCAAGTGTAAAGCAGAGTGTTAGGAGGTTGGCCGTTTCTTGTTACCAATAGCAGATACTTGTTTGCCGGAGAATTTCTGAGAATTCCTTTTCTCTCGAATCCAATTAAATGCAAGATGTTCACTAGAATACGAGGAGCTAAATATGCAAAAATTAAAGCAAACACCGTTCGAAACCAAGTTCCGAAGATATCAAACATCTTTCCCTGAAAAAAAAGAAATAAAAAAAAGATTAATGAATATTGAAAATATATGATTATTTCGAGTAAAAAATTCCACAAATTATAATCGTAAAAGTGATTGGGACATATAACCATACACCTTCGACCATGAAATGCATTGATGCAATACTGTATTTTATAATCTACTCGTGAAAAAGACTCAAAATACAAAATAAAAATTTATTGATGTAATTATTTACCTCCAAGCTTTGTCCTCCCCTGAAACATTTTCTGCCAACGCCCATATATAGTATATATTTATACCGGTAGTATTTGTGTGTAACATTACACAGACTACTGTGTAAGCAATACAGCGAAACTATTAATTACACAATATAGTACAGCATACAAAATTAGTTATGTAATTCTGCGTAAAGTATAATCCCAGTTTGGCCTGTCGAAAATAGACAAGAAATGGTGACGTCATTATGACACGATATCTTTAAGGCACGTGATCAATAAGAAATCGTGTGACGTCGTTTTTTTTAAATTATAATTTTCATTTAATGTGTCTTTTCAAGAAATTAGAGCTTTTAGTTTTTTTTTTTTTTAAATTATTATTACTACAAAATTTATAAATGCTTTTTGGTACGNATTTGCTGTGGAATTTCAATCAAATTTAATTAGAGACACAGGAATATTTAATTCGAATTATAATATATAAGTTCTTGCTTGTGCATCTTACCGTTATTAAAGAACCTGGTGTAAAGTAATTTACGTGAACGTTTTAGAATTGCTAATCAAAGTTTCAAAGTTTTAAATGACAAACGATGAGACGTTGCACAATTGGATAGATATTTTGCCTCGTAAAATCGTATATTTATACTTTGATATGATTTCGTAACAGTAGGAAAAATTTTAATAGCAAATGAAGCACCAATACAAATTAAATACTAAATCCATTTTATAAAGCATTGTTTTCTTTTTATTGTTTTAAGGATGACAATTTGTTAACAGATAATGAATTTAAATTCAAATTTACGGTTGCTGTGGTCCGTATCTTTAAGTACTTTATATAGAATTTTTGATAACTTGATTTGAGATTTTTAAACGTATCCTTCTCTACATTAGTCATAAAAATGCGTAGTCTGTTTGATTAAGTGAAATTTATAAAGGCAGATGAGATTTATTAATATTTTCTTGTTATCAAAAAAATGGTTGCCTCCACTAATTTCAGCAAATCTAACATCAATAAATCTATAAATGTAATTCATTTACCAACAATGTTTCATTTTAACTTAATTCAAAAACGACTAAAAGCTTTAAATGTTATTTTAATTGCAACAACAATTGAATTAATGATAGAATTTCGTATATCATAAAACACCTTGAGTTAATAATTAATAACAAGGGAGAGGTCTTGTTAATAAATCTTAAGAAGAGATTACTTTTATAGTTTAAACACTTAAATTCACGAGCAATTATTTAATTGGAAAAATGTGTGTAAATAATAAGAATATAATAAAATTTGATTGGAATAATGCACTTTCTTCTTAAGATTACGAAAGAGAAATTTAACACAGAGTGATTCTAAATATCTAAATAGTGTAGATGTTGTCATCGTCTGGCTGGACAAAAATACTTTTTCAATCGATTTATCCTAGTTTCTACGTTTTAACATTAAATATTCAACAGCCAAAGTTTATAGAAGCGCAGTTCCAAGGAAAAGAAAAGTAGTAATCGCTGGTCTGTTAGGTTTTATATGGAGAAAAGTGACTCTAGAATGCAGCTCCACCCTTCCGTCTTCAATAATCGAATTAAACTAAATTAGTTAGAGAAAAATCTTTAAAAAAAGCGAGAAATAATAAATTACTAGCGCCTTTCGATATTATAAGCGTTGTTATTGGAGTGAGACTCTTATTCGTCCCAAAGGTGGGCGACCAATTTAAGCAGATTACGAAATAATAGACAAAAGTTCGTGAAGCGTGAAGTGATAGAGAATGTGTGTGCAGTATAATGGAACAAATGAGAATTGTCCTTCCAAAAATAAATTTTCAAATAATTGACTTTTTCGTAATTATTTATATTAATCTTAATTTTACCGTAATTTAAAGTTAGGTAATGTATATTTGTACAGTACATAATGAGGATTCTGATAATTCTGAAACGCAACAAATTAAAAGGTTTTAGTGCGTTATTTAGTTCTAGTACAATTTATATGAATTTAAAATCTTTGTAACAAAAAAAAAAAGCACGTCTTCATTTTTATGAAAGTGTTTTTACACTTTATTAGTAACACTTCTGGTAGGTCAGTGTCATTATGCACTAATTAGGAATGCTGCACATTTTACTTTAAATAGAACAGTAAACGTTTATTTTTATTTTTTAATATAATACTTGAAGATAATTAGATGGAAATAGTTTTCTTTGTTAACAAGCATATAAATTGCAACCATCTGATAAGTTTTAAATCTTTAAAAAATAATTTGGATAAATTCTTCATGGATTTATGATACTATTTACAGAAGAATAAATCAGTTCTGCTTGGAAATTGCATTTATTTTGATTAATGAATAATTCTTTGGCATGTGATAATTTTTGTTAAAAAAATGACTATAAAAAAGTTAATTGTTATTATTTTTTTCCTGCTAATGCATATTATTTTATAAAATATGTTATAATTTAATCCTTTATCATGTAAGCTTAGCAAAATTCAAGAGAATTTATGAAGTTTTAAAATTATTTGAAAGTTATAATTTTCCTAAAGTAATATTTAATTCTTTAAAAATGTTGTATTATTATGTTATTAATTCCTTCCTTTTTAAAATTGTTATAAATTTTAATGTGAAAAAATTTCTTTTCAGGGAGAACATGAAGACAATTTGGTTATGACATTTGACAATTTAGGACGTCAAATTATTTTGGATTTGAAAATGAATACGGGTCTACTTCCTGATAATTATTTTGAAAAATATCATCTGAATGCAAGTGTAGTTATAAAAAAACCTATGTTGAAAGTAAGTTGTGGTATCTACTGATATAATTTTCAAATTATATGATATCATGTAATGTAAGTTTAACTTATCTTTGTTTTTAAATTCTTAAATTTCAAATAACGAAGAAAACCAAGTACTGTACATTTAAANTTTTATGAGTGTTTTTACACTTTATTAGTAACACTTCTGGTAGGTCAGTGTCATTATGCACTAATTAGGAATGCTGCACATTTTACTTTAAATAGAACAGTAAACGTTTATTTTTATTTTTTAATATAATACTTGAAGATAATTAGATGGAAATAGTTTTCTTTGTTAACAAGCATATAAATTGCAACCATCTGATAAGTTTTAAATCTTTAAAAAATAATTTGGATAAATTCTTCATGGATTTATGATACTATTTACAGAAGAATAAATCAGTTCTGCTTGGAAATTGCATTTATTTTGATTAATGAATAATTCTTTGGCATGTGATAATTTTTGTTAAAAAAATGACTATAAAAAAGTTAATTGTTATTATTTTTTTCCTGCTAATGCATATTATTTTATAAAATATGTTATAATTTAATCCTTTATCATGTAAGCTTAGCAAAATTCAAGAGAATTTATGAAGTTTTAAAATTATTTGAAAGTTATAATTTTCCTAAAGTAATATTTAATTCTTTAAAAATGTTGTATTATTATGTTATTAATTCCTTCCTTTTTAAAATTGTTATAAATTTTAATGTGAAAAAATTTCTTTTCAGGGAGAACATGAAGACAATTTGGTTATGACATTTGACAATTTAGGACGTCAAATTATTTTGGATTTGAAAATGAATACGGGTCTACTTCCTGATAATTATTTTGAAAAATATCATCTGAATGCAAGTGTAGTTATAAAAAAACCTATGTTGAAAGTAAGTTGTGGTATCTACTGATATAATTTTCAAATTATATGATATCATGTAATGTAAGTTTAACTTATCTTTGTTTTTAAATTCTTAAATTTCAAATAACGAAGAAAACCAAGTACTGTACATTTAAAAATTATAAAATTTTTATATTATGTTTAGCTGAAATTTTTAAACTATTATTTCAAAAAATATTTTTAAAAAATTTAATCATTAATATTGATATATATATATAGAAAATCACTTCAAAAAACATCATTTATGATGAAAAACCTATTTATTTTTATATTTTGTTGAAATTTTTTTCCAGATTTAAAATAAAAGTGATATGCTGTCAAGTACATGCTTTTACATTTTAAATTTATGAACAATCTTCCTTTAAGCAGTAAATATATTAATCATCATGATATTTTGATAGTAATTCAATTTCAAATTTTATAAAAATAAATAAATAAATATTTAAATGATCACTGAATTTATTACATAACAGTCTCTGCATTAAATTTTTCTAGTTTATATTATTATAATAATGAATATGCTAAAAATTGTATAATAATGTATAACTATTATAAATTGATATTTATATATTACAATTTAATTTCAAGACTAATAAACATTTTAAGGCTTCTAATAATAAATTTTCATAATAAATTAAAATAAATGTGAAAGGAAATATTGTGCTGTAAATAGTTTAAATTTTTCTACATACCGATGGTATCACATTGAAGAAATGAATTCAGAAAGATGAGGAAAATTCAACTTTTAAATGTTATTAAACATTTTATAAAATATACATAATTTTACATAAGAATATAAAATGTTTATTGAAAGTTTTTCTATAGAGTTTTCATATTTGTATTTTAATAATACTGATATACATTTTCTTTCTTTTATGTTTCCTAAAAAATTATATTGATATAATAAAGATATAATAAAAATTTTCAATATCCTAAAAGGTTATAGTGAAAATCTATATTATATTTAATTAATTTCAAATTTTATATTTTTGTTACATTACATTTCAAATGTAATTAAATCTGAATAATTTCAGTTAAAAGTTAACTAAAGTTCTTGTTAATATTTTAGTGTGTAATATAAATTTTTAATTGCATATTTAGGAACATTCATAGATGTTTTTTTTTCTTATTATTTTCTTTATTATTTCTTATTTAGTTTTTTTCATAAATTATTATATATTGTATGATGATAATCATCATTTTAATAAACAAATAAAAATACATATAACTAAGATTAGGAATTATATGTGTATTATTTACACTATTTTGTACAATAGAACACTTGTTATTCAAGGTAATGTGGCTCAATATTCTCTTTTATAACTGAAAACTCAGATGAAATGGATGATGATAGTCACTTCAGATTAAAAATTACAAACGAAAGATTTATATGGTAAGTCACTTTTAAGCCTCTTTTTATAATTCAGTACCCACCAGTGGCTGAGTGGATAAAACTAATGAACACTAAGAGTTAGTCATGGGCCTTTTCAATGGGCTGGCCATGTGGAGTTTTCCAGTTTTTCTTTATGTTAGTAACATGTAAATAGGGGCTAGTTTCCCATTAGACACCCCAGGAGGCATTTCTCTCCTTGGATGATTGCTCATAATTAAATAAACCTTTAATAATTTAGTGAATTTAATCATTATAAGAACATTTTTTACACTACTTATTATACAGTTAATAAGTACAACAGTTTTAATAATAATTATTGTTGTTACACTTTAATACCTTGTTATCTCACAAAATTGAATGATTAAAGAAAACAGAAAAAATAATTTTGTAATACATATAGTATATGTATTACAAAATTATTTNAAATAGTTAGGCGGTTAATAAACTTTAGATCTGTTTTCACGGAAATGCTTCATTTTAATATCAAGGGATGACGGATCAAGCGTGACATCAGCATGGGGTGTCTAAAACCTAGAGGGATAGGTAGTCAAAGAAGAACTTAAGATTGATAACATCATATTCGAATGACCCTTTAAAAAGCTCTACGAGAAAAAATTTACAAAAATGTTAGCGACGAAGAATAGAAGGGATTAAATTATAATAGCATATAGCCTATAATCATATAGCATATAATATATATAGCATATAATATAATAGCATATTCGACAATTGAGCACTTTAACGTGGTAAGAAGCAAATGTATAAAGCAAAAATGTAGAAGCAAAGATAAATAAATAACTTTAAAAGGAAAACAATAGATCTCCCCTTTTACCACTGTATAAATTTACTATTATAATTCATTTTTGTGAATTTCTGAGTTACACTATTCAATTAAAACTGTCATTTCCAAGAACGTAACCTCAAATTGATTTATTAGAAATAGAGCTGGATCGGATTTCTAGGAATTAATTAATTAATTCGTAAAAGAAGGATTAATTGTAATCACATCAAGCAATTTTTTTTTTAACTTTAAGATTATTTTCTGCAGGTAAAGTATGACTTGATAACGGTATAAATACCGTATACGAGAGCCACAAACATTTATAAATGAGTATTTAAAGTAATAAGACACTAAACCTATTTAACAATATGGAGTAATTATGATAAGTTAGTGATAATTTTGGGATATTCGCATATTAAAACGATATCCATTGACTGGGTAACGCTTATTCATATTTTATTTCAATTTTTTATAATATCAAATTTCGATAATTCTTCCATCAAGTAAATTAAATTCGTCGACGTTAATTTTTATTATTACATTAGAGTAATGGAGTCGTTTACGTAAGAAATCCATTTATAGACGTCAGTGATGCAAGTTTTAATTCTCACGAATGAAAAATTCTCAATGTATTAATGAGCAATAGCATTTCTTTCCGAAAGATTATAACAATTTAAAGTAATTAATCTTCCGTCTTGGTTAACATTAGCATAGAAATTATCGTTTCTTCATATGTCAAATCATCTAACACATCAATTCTTTTGTCTTCTATTAGAAGAATATACACATCAATTAAAAATAATTAGCACGTAATCATGAATATTTTAGAGATTTTTATATTATTTACGCAATTCAATTTCATCGTAGTTTCCGAAGATCAAAAAAAAAAATAAATTCGATTAAAATTCGCACTTAGCTTGCAATTGGTAATATCTAAAATTTTACACGTGACACATAAATGTATTAATTCTTCTACATAGACTGAAAATGAGTATTAAAACACATACAATTACCTGATTGTCAAAGAGAAATGTCAAAATTAACGAATAAACATTTATCGATCGTACCACGAAAATGATGTGTTATAGTTTTTCGATAACAGATGGCGACACGCGCATGGTTTATCTGGACGATATATACTACTGTTACTGGTTTGGGAGAAGTGCAGAATTTTCTATATAGAGCCAATTTTGCTCACTAGGAGCGCTGCGGTTAGGATTTAGGCTAAAAGCGGGTCGAGTATATAGAAAACTTATATAAAATTGATGTAACGCGACTTCTAAATATAAATTAAGACCTTTCCGAATATAATTCAATTCAGGAAAAGAAATTATTGAGCCTTTTTCCATTGTTGAAATCTATATTGATGGCGTAGAATTCGAAAGAAAGAAATGAATTTTTAAAAATAAAACTGTTTCAGTGTTGAAACTATATACTTCCTTTTTATTAACAATATTTACATAAAATTATTCAGTTTTATTACGGTTACGAATTTAATATAAGCGGAACAACTTTCTTGCTGATTTCTCCACCTTTCTTGCCAAATATCTTGTTTTTACACCTTGCAAAAAAAGTGCAGTCTGCAAATGATGTAAAAATGTACAACTTTTGCTGTTACAATAACAATGCCACATTTTCTCATCCCATTGCTAAAAATCCATCGATTCTAAATTCACGTGCCTGTTCTTAAAAACCGACGATCCAAAGCCGAATCAGCATTCGTGTGTTACAAAAAACTGAAAAAATAAAACTGATATACCTAAAAATGATACAAAAACCCCTTTAAAAATACACGCGCTAAGGCAACTCTCGCCAATTTAGCCTACAGGACGACTGGAATTCCGCCCTATCGGGAGCAGTTGTTCCTAGAACGAAAACGAAGGGTGAGAACAATAGCATCTTCCCAACTAGTTTATCTAGTAACCATGGTAGTAGCAGAGTCGATAAATATACTGGTCCTTGAGCTATGCTCTAAAGTACAGTTAATATGTCAGGTAGCCGATAGCTGGCGCTAGTTTCGCATTACGGCAAGAAGTTGTTGGCTTATCTATTTGATTAGTAGGTAGTTTAACCGTTTTCAAGCATTTATGTAACTTTTCTGTAAAAAAACAGCATCAGTAGATAACGAAACATATTTCCCGTGATCTGTAAAACTCTCATAGGTCCCGAGTCAAACCTAGTTCAATACATAAATTAAAAAATAATAATCAACAACATAGGGTAATAACGGACTTCTGAAATAAATTTAATGTTGCTCCAGAAATATTTCTTCAGAAGTTATGATATTTTGATCTTCAACTGACGATATGTTAAAGGTCGAGGGGATGGGGAGATAATGTGGGTCGTATGTATCTTCATCAGAGCAACTGAGCTTATATATAACTTATCGATGATATCGGATCCTTTTTACTTTCTCTCTGTTATTATAATACAACCGGAAAAGTAAGGCGATCGGTCAAAAAATGACCCTCCCAAGATTTTTACAGTTTTGGACTTAGGACACCTTGAAACGTCGAGAAATACAAAAATATTCGGGAGTAATTTCTGTATCTATGGATATTAGTATAGGGGCACGATTTTGTTCACTCCTGTGCTTTTTGCCGAAAATTTATGAAATTTTGCAGAAATGTTTATGAGAGAGATTGATGCTATTAAATTTTGGTGTAAAAATTTCATATTTGGTGTTAAAGGTCGAGGGGATGGGGAGATAATGTGGGTCGTATGTATCTTCAGTAGGGCCAGACTTTGACGATTTTACTCGTTATTTTTTTATACAATTTTTTATAAAAACTCATCCCTACCTCAAAATTAAGCTTATTGCCATTTTCTAATAGTTAAAAATACAAAGAAATTTTTAAAATAAAATATAACAGAAGGCACCACAATTTTAAATGTTGCCAGGAAAGTTGAACAATTCGTTGCTGGTTTATTTAGTTTATGAAAACATAATTGAACAAACTCTGAATATAATTATATCCATATATTCATAACTTAGAGTACAAAATCCAGTTGTATTTATAATTTGTGGTTGATTGAAAGTGAATGATCAGATTTTAGCTAATATAAAAATGTATTACGCTTATAATTAAAGAACCCAATTTTGAGCAAATAATGGAAGAAAGAGAAGATGCCTATTTTCATTACTAAAGATTTCATTGGTGAAGTTGAAGGAAGCACTCTGCCAAAAAAATAATCCTCATAAATACATTTATACATTGACATAAAATGAATATTGGTAAATAAATCTTTCCCATAATTATTATATATAGCTCTTCGGTATCTGTAAAAGCACAGTTTTGCTTTGCAAACTGACATTATCATCATCAAGTCATTTTATTTTCAGACTATCAAACTCGTGTAACTTTACTACTACACACAATTCTTATTGTTTGAGATATTTCAGTTTAGTGCCACACTTGATTTAGTGTAATTTTAAAAGCAAACAAATGATAGTACTAAATTGAGGTTTGACTATAAAAGCATTTACACATAAGACTGAAAAAAACTAGTGATTTCTATGCAGAAAATTCTTTGTTCTGCCAATTTCTAAACAAAACAACTGGATTATAGATCTTTATAACAGTCAACATCATTGTCAATGGTTAAAAAAAACAGATACAATTCCAAAATTATATTATTTACAAAATATCTTTAAAAAATGAAAAACGATGAAATAGAAAAGTAAAGTATAAAAACTAATACAATGCAATCATCAAAATGAAATAAAAAGGAAATGGAAAGAACATGCTGAAACAGAAGAACATAGAAGAGATGATTCACTCAGAGCCGGCCCTACCATAGGGCAAACGGAACAGCCGCTCTAGGCGCCAACTCTTAGGGGGGCGCCTCAGTGGTAAAGAAAATTAAAGGGTATAAATTAGGGGCAACCAAGGGGGCGCCATAATAGGATCTCGCTCCATCCTAAAATTTGCCTCGGGCCAGCACTGGATTCACTCATTGATATCTTCGAAGAAAAGATATAATTTTGAATTGATAATACTTGAAAGTGAACATCTTATGCATGGCCCTTCAAACGAATGAAGCTTGTTAGTTCAATAATGCAGAAACTAACCAAAGATAAAGATCCCGGGGTGGATGAGAAACCATATAATATTTTTAAGGAATACAGAAAAGGTAATAGTCTAAGGACTGGAAACTGTTAATATACATTCATATATCAAAGAAGCAAAAAAGTAATTAATTAAATAATTCTAATAATTACCAAATTCCAGAGTATTATATAGTTTATATAGTCAAAAGGCTTGCAATAGTTATGCAGATCTATCTGCTTGCAGATCCATCTGTTCAGTTGCTATTTCTCTTGCCATTCTATCCTTCTCTGTAAAATTTTGAGCAGCACTTCATTGGCATTTGAGATCAAAATGAATCATAACTATTGCAATCCTTTTGACTATATAAACTACATAATATTCTGGAATTCAGTAGGAACATCAGAACATCTAATTCTATTAATAATGATTCTAAATAAGTTAGTGATAATATAATATGAGGAAACAGAATTACTTTGCATCAGAAAAACATTTGGCAGGAGAGACTTTATCTCCAAATTTATTAAACTTACACAATGAAAGCACCTTAAGTGTTCTCATTTAGACTAATTGGCACAGAAAAATATGAGATTAATTTCAAAACATGAAGCAAAATAAAAATTTAAATTGCATTATCATGTTAGTGTTAACAGTAATGATTTTGTTTTTCAAGAGTTAAGAAGGAAAATAAGGTGGTTAGCATAATACTAAATATTAAGAATGTGAGGATTATGACAACTGAAATACTCAAAAAATTCTAATCAAAAAATAATTTAGTAAAAGCAATTAAAAATAATTAATTTTCTTTGATTTTAAATAGTATGAAAATTGTTGGGGAGAGAGCGATGGCAAAATGAGCAATGAGAACTTTAACAAGACTATGAAAAATTAGGATATCCATTCAATAAAAACAGTCAACAGTTAAGACTAGGTCTTTCTCAGGTGTGATAGAAAAGTATACGTGGGCTTTGTATAAAAGAAAAAGAAAGAACAATTCATTTCAGTTGTGACTAGAACTGGAAATGCTATTGTTATAGACTGGCAGAAGAACTAATCAATAAGTATTCAATTAAATTAAAATTCAGACTTCTTTGGAGGACTTGGTAATCAAAAGTCTATAGTAGAAGTGCCATAAACTTATGAAAATAACATTTCAACAAAGAAATCAATTATGGAAAAAAATCAGAATAAAAAGAATGAGTAATGTGTTAGAAGTCTATTATTGCAGCATATACAAATTATTTTCTGCAACAAAAAATAGAAATTAAAGAATATTTGGCAAATTAATTGGCAGAAATTACCAGAAGTTGGTGATGATGCAATGAGACTGAAAACAGTAACAAAAGCTCAAATTGATAAATGTTGAAAAGTCCATATTCATAGACAGAAAGTTTTAATTTTTAATTAAAAATAATGATATAACAACTAAACAAAAACTTTTCACTTTTTCAAGTTATTAAAATATCATTTTTCATTTTTATGAGTTTCTTTCATTGGGAATCTATAGAAAAATTACTTCACTGAATACAGATCAGGTACTCAGCTTCTAATGAATTACGTACTATCATAGCATAGATTTGTTTTAAAATTTTTGATTGAAATATCATCCATTAGAAATATATTGATCTTTCAATCAGAGGCAGATGTATAATTTTATTTCTATTAAATCCTATTAATTCAAAAATAATACATAAAAATGCCATTCACTTGTAAAATTAACACACATTTGAGAATAAATTAAATTTTCTTAAGCATGATCAGACTAACTTTGAATGTTTGTTATAAAAATATTGATACTAAAGACAACTGGAAGACTCTTGTGTTGTTATCAATATATATATATATATCTTTTTTTTTACACCACATTTAATATTTTATATACAGTGTTTCATTTTACATTTAATACAGATGAATAACTAATCTTACAGATCCTAATTAGGATTTTAAAAAAAAATATGGAAATTTATTTGGTCTGTAAAATTCATTTGGGCATACTAAACTTTTCTTCAATTTAAATGTTTTCATGTTTCAAGAATCATATTTATATCATCACTATTAGTTTTAAATTAATAAATTAAATTTAGTGATGCAGCTTCAATTAAATACTGTAAAATAATTTGAATCTCAATTCTTGTCTTAACTAAGAAATGACTATTAACATTTGTAAATATTTTTTGTGTATAGACTGATCACTGAAAGACTAGAAAAATGTCCACAAATCAACATATAATGTATGTAAATATAGAATAAAATATTTCACAACCAAATATATATTACACATTTACAAAAAGTCCATAGCATGCAACTGTGCTGTTAAATTTGGCAATAAAATAAAAATACATTAATGAAAGTTGCATGATTGGAACTGTATTTACAGAAGTATCTTTTCTTTTTGTAATTAGAGTTTTTATGCAGATTTTTAAGATGTTATATAGCATAACAAGCATCTGCTGCATATTAAAAATCTTCCTTGAAAATAAATTTGTGTGTATAACATAAATATGACATTAATAGAATATATACAGATGGGTTTTATTTTCATGTATTCTTATGGATATTTGCTTGTTGTTCAAATTTTTGCGTTAGAGAAGCAACCCTAGAAACGTGCCCACTCGATGTCCTTCCCACTCCAGAATGCAAACTAGCAGGTTTTAAGGCACTGTTAGGTCTGGGTTGCCTGTTTGATTTATTCTCTGAAACTACTGCAGAAGGATTACTTGATACATTTTTTTTGGTTTGACCCTGCGTCGATGTGGATTTAACTTTTGGTGGAAGTTCTTGCGTATTAACATTCGACAGTCTTTGCGTATTATTATTACTTCCAGCACTGAAAGACTGTGGGCGAATGCCTGCTTTTACATGCTTTGGTGGCGGAGGACGAGGAGGAGGAGGCAAGTTACGTTTACCATATGAAGCATCACTCAGAGGACGAGACATTCTTCTTGTGGATGATGTGCCAGCCATAGATTGTGATCTCTGAACGGTGGCTGGTGGTCTAGGAGCTGGTCTAGTAGGTGCCAGACTAACAGGTGCATCTTGAGAAATGGTAGCACTATTTGATATCAGGTGACCATTCTGCATCTGTTTCTGAGCTGTCTCTAAAGGAACTGTCACAATTGGATCATTAGGACCATGCTGAAGGAATGGTGCAGATATTTCCAATTTTGTTATTGTTCCATGAGGATAATTAAATTTCTTTGGTGGTGGTTTATTTGTTGTTTCATTTCTATTAAAACAACAATAATTTTAATCAATTAATAACAAAAAATAACAATTTATATACACAAAATCATAAAACACTTACACAGTTGGCTTCTGAAATTTCATAAACCACCAATTTTTTAAATGATGATGATAATGATAGACAACATATGCAACAACTGCCACAAATGGTATTATACCAAGAAATATAATAAGCATTGCAATAAAGAAACTCTGGCCAGCTGAAAAAAATTTCAAATATTGAATTAATAAATAACAATAATAATAAATATAATATTATAAAATGTTTAAAACAAAATCAGAAACTAACCATTTGGATCTGAAGGAGGACCACTATCTATACTTCCTCCAAGTCCTGGAGAGTCACAAACAGGTGGGGCATATCCAAATTCACAATGGCAATTGTAATTGCTATTGCATGTCTAAAAGTAAAAACAAAATCAATTGAATATTTAATATTAATAATCAGATAAATTATATAAAAATAAAATGTAATTAGTATTTAAAACTGACAGATTAATCATATCTAATCTACTCACTTGTGATTACATATAAATCAACATTAATATTAATAAACATTAAAGTGGATCATATTTTCCTGTAATATTAACAAATATGTTTTTCAGCAATATTAAATATTGCTAAAAATATTGTTTTTTATTAATTTTGTTAATAATTTAAAAGAGTTTGATACTCTAGAGAGAATATTAATTTAGAACCATGGTGGAAAAATTTATTACTAACAGATAGAGAAAAATGTATCTTTATCTATTGTTAATTGTTAATATAAGTAATTAAATAATTTTTTTAATTGACTTTAATAACGTTTATTAAATAATATTATATTCCTGTTAGTGTAGAATAAATGGCCATAGCCATAAAATTTATATGATACTGGGAATTTAAAGTTTATAAACTATAATCTGGCACAAGTCTCAGACATAACAACATTTATAATTTTTTTTATCCTTTTTCTCTTGAGGACACTAATAAGATCTTTTTTTAGTCATCTACATCATGGATATATCTAAACCTATAATCAAGGTGGCTAGATGGCAAGAGATGTACAGCTTACAAAAAATTTTAGGTTTCTGACTTAGACTTGAATTCAGATCACAGACCAATACACTAATGTCTTTACTGTCTAAACTACCTGCCATTTCCATTTACAAAACTATAGTTTGAATTCTGCTCTAAACCATCTTTTCTTAATCATTTATAAATTCGTATATTATTTAAACATTAGTAATAAAAAGAGCCAACAATAAATCTTTTATAGTACTAAACAAATCCAATTATTAATAATCCTATTACTAAAATCAATTAATAAAAACTCAAAAAACATCCAGCAATTTTGACAATTAATATTTTATACATTGATAATAGAACAAACATATCCAAGCTTTCAAACAAAAAGATTGTTAAATCATGAATAATAATTTTATTATTTGTATTTATGATTTAAAACTTTTACAATCAATACAATTTTTTACCATACAACAATGATGTCATATAATATAATTAGAAAATTTATATAAAATTAGTCACAAAAATGTAGTTAATTTTCATAAAATGGAAATTAATTTTGCTAAATAAAAATTGCTTAAAGGCCAATCTTCTGTAATTTATCAAATTGGTAAATAGATTATTTAAAACAGTACTATCACTGTTTTCAAATGAATTATTGTTCCTGTCAGTTTTTTTAATTCTTAAAAACATTAGCTGTACATCAGTGGTTCTCAATCTTTTTTGTTGATGTGCCCCTTTAGCCCATTAGTTGTTTCTAAAGTACCCCTTATATTTTTGTATGTAAATTTTATAATTACTGCGTTAGATGTATACAGCCCTTATAACTGAGCACCATAAAAAACTGACTAAATAACTATAACTAAAAGTGAATTACTTATTTCACGTAAATAATAATAAATTTAATCCGGTACATACATTTATTTATTATTATTTGGCAAGTATATTATATAAAATCACAGAAGTCATTTCAACACATGCATAAATTACATTTTTTAAAAATAAATAATTATAATTAACGATAAAGAAAATTTAAATTATTCTATAATAATTTCTAACAAAATTTAATGGGATATTTGTTGCGATAAATTTTTTTTCTAGTCTAAAATTAATGCTCGGTTAAACCGTAATTTGACTAGACTACAGGTTCACTCGGCACTAATGGCACAAATAGACAGGCAAATCAAGTGGATAAACAAGTTGTTTAGACTGTTAAAAAGGAAATCGGTGTTCACACTAGGATATTTTAAAGCAAGTTTTTGTTATTTCTTGTTTCTTGTGTTAATAATTTACAGCAAATTAATTAACATACGCCATTTTATAATGAAAGTTAAATGTACCCCTTTGATTTACGCTCGTACCCCTAGGGGTACATGTACCCCCGGTTGAGAACCACTGCTCTAA
>NW_019385773.1:146782-173276 GCF_000671375.1 Centruroides sculpturatus
GATTTGAGTTAACGCATTCTATTTATTAAGTTTTTAAATAAAATTGATTATATTTTTGACAATATAATTTTACAATTTAGAATTACAATTTTACGATACGGAGAAATTTGTAATGTAGCCTTATTGACCATCAACTTACTTAAATACTTAGTTGTGCTTAATTTATAACAACAATGGTAACAGCATCCTAACATTTTTTTTTTCAAATTTTTACCTGTCGTTACACAATTTTTTCACTTCCTCTCTAAGTATGTTTAATTCACATTATGTTAAATTTTTCATGGGGCAGCAAGCTCAAGGACAGTTCTGAACAATACAAGACCTAGCTACACCAATGATTCAATTGCTTTCCTACATTCTCATTAAGTTAGCTATCAATCCAGATAATATCATCTCAATTAGCTTTAACACCAAATTTTGAATAGGACCACCTTGTACAGTATATACCATTGGCAAGAAGTATAAACTAAAATATGTATTAAAGATACTGTCAATATTTCTTTGTTTCAGATTTATTTAAAGCTTGTTCTAATTTTTGCTTTTAAAATAATGTAAAATCAATATTTAAATTTAAATTTTTACATCAAAATTAGATAAAATCACCTTTAATAATTAAACTGTATTAAAATAATAAATTTAGTTAGTTAGTTTAAATTACTTTTTTAANTTATTTTTTGTAATGTTTTTAAAGTACAGTACATGTGAGTTTATTAATTGCAAACTTACAATTTAAATCATACAGATAATAAATAAATAATCTTAACATTTTAATCTATTTAGTACTTTCAAAGAATAAATCTAATCATATTCAATAAACAATTTTATATATATACAGGATGTTTCACAGCCTCTCCACAAAGTTTTTTTGAATAGCTTTTGAACCACACGGTTTTCAGTCTCAATTTTTTGTAGGTGGTGCTTTGAGCAAAAAGGAATTGCTTCTATCACAAAAGCACATTGCTTCAAAACATTTGATTTTTCCATAATTTTTGGCAAAATGTTCCAATATTCAATTGAAGACCGTGCGAATATGATAAAATTTTGGTACCAGTCAGGAGAAAACCCAACTTTGTTCTGTCGTAAGTGGTCTAGTACCTATAAAAACTTTTCAACTCCTGAAAGAACCATAGTCATGACTATCCAGAGACATTCAAATGTGGCCTCGCCTGGCCACCTTACAGCCCTGATTTCAGTCCACTAGACTTCTTTCTTTGGGGATACACGAAGGATCAGGTGTTCAAGAATAACCCTACCACCCTCATTCAGATGATAGAAAGCATCGAGAGCATCATGAAGGGCATCTCAGACCAGACCTGTAGTAATGTGATTGCTAATTTCCAAGAGAGACTGCACTACTGCATCTCGACAGAGGGCAGACATTTCGAAAATATCTTGCATTAATTTCCTTTCTCATCTTCCATCTTTGCTGAAAATTTCATTAAAAAATTCAAATTTTCAAAAAAGCTATTCAAAAAAATCTTTGTGGAGAGGCTGTAAAACATCCTTTATATTAAGCTATTTTAGCAGTAAGATCCTTAACAATACAGTTTTGAGGATCATATGAATGTATTAGTTCTTGCAATCATGAAATCATACTAAGAAATTAAGTTTTAAACCAACATATTTAGATTCAAGTTTTTAAATTTCTAAAACTGGGTAAAAAAGAGTCTAATGTCAATGTCTTAATGTAATGTCTTATTATAATTTTAAAAATTGTTCATTTATTCTAAAAGTTATTCCTTGAAAATATAAATAGATTAAAATGTTTAAAACTAGAAGACATTTCATTACTTTTAAAAATACTAAGAACTGCAAGTATGCAAATAAATGAAAGAATTACAATTCCTGGGTGTTTCCTGGATATGAATGAAAGTCCAAAAGTACTGAAATTTGAATTGTTTCCAAGTTTTACATTTCAGTAAAGTAATTTTTCTATTATTTGATAATTTCTGGCTCTAAATGTTTCAGTCACATCCAATTTAAACCTTAATAACTTTAACTTGTAGAATTGTTCTTTTATAAAATTTATGGAAATTTACATGATATATTCAATAGACATTTTCTTCTATTAACTTAAATAATGTGAACTAAATAATTAATTTATAATTAAAAAAATTTCAGGAATAATTTGGCAATTTCAATATTAATTATAAATTTCTAGAAGTATAATTTGATATGTTCAATATGTTTTTGCAATTAATATTAAACTTATTATCAATTTTAAATATCAGAATATAATTAAAAAAATATAAAACTGCAATTAAAAATTACTGAGAAATAAAACAATATTCTTTAACTTAATAGTGATATTAAAGTGCAAATGCATACTAAACAAGAAGGAATTATAAGATCATGCAAAACTGTAACTAATTATAATGAAGGCTCACCTTACAAATGTAATAATACAAATGGAACAAAGCTATTCTGGCATTGCCCTTTAAGGAAATTAAGAAGCTTCTTTGGGAAGATTTGGATCCAGAATAAACAGGATAGTCAGATGATGGCAAGAAAGTAATTACTGGAAAGGGACAGATTAAGAATTGAGGAAGAATGTTAAGGAAAAGGTAGAAAATAAATTAAAATAAAAAACTGAAGGTACAGTTAGTTAATGCAATGAAATTAAAGTTATGTTCACATGCTTTGTACAGTGCATTGCAAAAGCAAAAACTATTCCAGCCAGTTTTGCAGAAATATTTTGGTAAATATTCATACCATATTTACTCCTCCAGAATATTCATAAGTACAGATTGGTCCCTTTAATGCTTTTCCAACAACTCCTCCATCAAATGTCATTGCCCTACATAAATGAATAAAAAATTATATCAAAATTAAATATAAGATATGAATTAAGTGAAATTAACAAATAGATAAATCAAAAGCATCTATGAATATCAAAACAATTAAATTAAATGAGAAAATACATAATCACTTGATCATTTAATTAATGAAATTGTTCCTATGGTTTTTCCTATGTAAATTTCTGTGAAAACATGTCAGTTCTGAAGTCTTAGGACCAGTGTCCTTAGATAAGAATCAGATTCTAATTTGTGAATCATAGATATTAACTCCTTTTAGTCTCAGTTTTGTTTGCTCATCTTTTAATATCATTATAACTTCTTGCTGATCACTTTAAAGCAAGGACCATGTAGAGAAACATAGCTCTTGTTTCATTGGAGTTTCTCAAGAGCACAAAATATGTATTTACATATTTTTACATGTCTGAGAAAGAACTCTGAATAAAGAAGCATAAACCAAGCTTTTAAGAATGACACTTTCACATGCTGTTTGTGAAAAATGTACAAAAACTTGCCAATGTAATCATGATAAACAGATTGCTTTACTACTCTAGATCACTGTCAATATTGTGAAGCCAATATTATAACTGAACTGAGGCTGAGGTCCTGCCAATCCTACATATTCACTGGAATTAGCCCAAAGTGATTTCTTTCAGTTTCCATGATTGAAAAAGTTCTGAAAGGCAAGAAGGCATGTAGAGCCTCAAAAATTCTTTGACATCTGCCCAAAAATGAACAACATCCATAAAGATGAACATAAAGTATTTTGAGCAGGACAAATCTTCAGAAAATGTAAAAGATAAAAATATTTTTTAAAAATCTAGCATTATTCTGGGAATTAAATGATTGGCCCTTATATTTATCATATGAATCTGTATCAAAATAAATTCTGAAATATTAAAGTAGTTTTATTTTTCTTAGTATTATTCAACAAGTAAAATATTCACATTAACTATAACAATGATCTGCATTCACTGGAATTTTATATATAACTGATTAAAAATATGAAAGACAGTACCATAAAACTTATATATAAGATATTTATAAAGACAGTACTATAATTTCCTGTGAATAACCTGCAGATTATCTGTGTTTAAAAATCAATTTGAAAGTAGATGTGGTTATTTTAAATTAAAATTAGAAATTTATCCATTTAACAATTAAACAAATTTCCTTTGTTTAAACGTATCAAAAGCATCTTTAAGAAAACTGTGTAGAATCTTTTACACACTACACATTTTTATCTGTTGTCATAACTTTTCCAAAAACCATGAAAGACATATGTATGCTTCACTCTAGTCGCTACAACTTAAGCTTGTATTTTAAAGTGGAAAAAGAGTACTACTGGTTAACTATATGAATATCCATCCTATCTTAATTGAACTACAAAAATTGCAACTCCTTCTGCTACTATTCTTGTTTAACAAAAATTCAAAAAAATATATTTTTTTAAATGAAAAATAATTGTTTTGATATTAAAAGAGATTCTTTAAGAAAAAAAACAGATGTACCTCATTTAGTAGTGCCAAGTCTTCCAAAAACAGTAAGAAAATAATACAAATTATAAATATGCATAACTTTGAAAGGATTAAAGAAACTGAATTGAAATTAAAGCAGAATAATGATAGTCATATATGCTATCAATAACCAAAACATTAGAAATATCCAATTAGCTCCATTCAAAATATTTAGTCAAAAATTTTTTATTTTTTAAATTTTCTCAAAAGATGACAGCACAACAGGGTCCAAAATTTGCACAAATGCCATTTGAGTTCAAGCAAATGTTTTTGCAGTTTCGTTGAATTTTGAGATCATGCTAGAAATAACAAAACTAACATTTAAACTTGGCACCATATTCAAAAAGATGAGAAAATTTCTCATATTTCGGAAACCAAAATTCATACAGTTAACTGCAAGTAATTTCCAATTTTTCCTTACTGTATAGGCCTCTCAGAGAACTATGTAAAAATTGACTGTTTATTTTAGCAAATCATAGTTCTCCACAGGAAATAACGGCTAAGTGATGAATTCTAACAACGTCATTGAACATTGTCAAGTTTCTTAGTAAAATCAACAATTATTTACAGAAATTACTTTATTTACCATGTATTTATTCTATCTGTTAAGATAATCGTTCCTGCCAAGAGCAATATCAGCCAAATTACCACTCCAAACTTATCTCAACTTTAGGTGCTATTCAAATATCAAATATATTACAGAGACAGCTGGGTAGCCAAGAGGTCAAGATGGCAGCCTACCGCTCTGGGGACCTGGGATCGAATACAAACGGGGTGAAAAATCCCCAGGAATTTCTCAGGGGTGGTCAGTCTGAATATGTCGGGTCCCATCCCTCACTACCCGGCCACCCAATTGTGGACCTGGCCAAACCCATAATGGGCTTGCTTAAAGAGACCCTTTTAGTGCCCACAGGGCAGAAAGAGTTTTAAAAAAAAATTACAGACATAATCTACATTAAAATTTAATTAAAATTAAATTAAAGACATTAATCTACATTTCTTTCTATTTATTGATAATATCTGTTATTTTGGCATTTATTATTCTATATTCTATTAATATTATTTGATTGTAAATTGGCATTTACTTATAAAAATGTATAAGTAAAATAAAATATTTAAAAAACTGTCATTGAGAGCATCATTTTGTATTTTTGACTCAATGCAATTTAATGATTTCCTCTCAAATATTCCATTTTTTTCATTTATACTTTGTTTCATTAATTTCATAATTGTAACTACAATGTATTTTTAACAAAAATTTGAAAATTGTGACTTCTAACGTATTTTAATATTTAAAAATAAAACTTTTCTTTTAATTTCTTTATTTTATACTCTCTAATTAACAATATAAATTACATTAATTAATACAATAAAATTTCATTAATTAATTTGATAACATACAAAAGAAAAGTAATTTTTAAAATTATTTCACATTTTACTCACGTTATCAATTGAGCATTATCATTTGGATGTTCTCTTGCTAGTCGTTCACGACGATAATGTAGAAAATTTGTTAATGTTGCATCTCCATCAGGCGACATGCTAATGGGATCTTTTTCTGTCCAAGTAATGACACCAACTAATGCTATGTAGATGTTTAATGGAGTATATAACTAAAAAAAGATTAAAGCATGAACCATTAAATAGTATTCTAAATAAAATAAAACTTTTAATTTAATAAATTAAAAAAATTTCCTTACACCATTCAGAATATTTGCTATCTCTTTGCTTCTTTCAAATACACTGTTAACATCTTCTTTTAATTCCTTGTACTAAAATTAATTATATTGATTAAAATAATTATATAATCTATAAATATGTATGTATGTATATATGTATGTATGTATGTATGTATTTATTTATTTAAAATAATGCATTTTTTAAAATCTTATAAATCAAATTATTTTGTATACATCCCTTTATATAAAACAAATAAACAAATTACAAATAATTTAATGAAATAATATAACTGTGATTAAATTAAGTTTAAAATCTCAATTCTGTACAATTGAAAGAGTTACAAAAAATTAACCAAAACTCTCTAAACATATTCAAAAAAATTATCTACATATGGAATTAGTTAAAGTGTAAAAATTATAAAAATTTATTTATCTACTATATTTATTCAAAATTTGTAATAAACATTACTATTCAAGAAAAAATCATCACCAGTAAAGCATAAAGTTTTCTTTAATAATAAAGCAAAGTATATTTCTAAACTTGAAATTTTTATCATATACTGTAAGGTTAAAAAGTTCAAACTATTTAAAATACAGGAAAAAGTATTAAGTAATCAAGTATTCATTCATTCATTAGTTTAATTGTACATTTAAAACAAGGTACAAAGTCCTGCCCTGCAGTGAGCATTACAGGAGCATATCCGTTACATAGTTCCACTGAGTTACAGTATGCGCTAATGAACAAAGCAAAGTGAAAAAAAAAGTAATCAAGTATTAACTAACTTTCTACATCATCAATAATGACAATAATTACAAAAATGTTATACTCTCAAATCTAAATTACAATCAATTTCTGACAATTCCAAACTCATTAAATAAGATAAAAATTATCTTTTAACTTTCCATTATTATTTGAAATACAATTTAGATGTATTTACAGCATAATATAACAACATGTCAACATTTTTTTGGAATTTACTGGAAAAATTGTTTATAACAGGGCTATGGAGTCGGAGTCATGGAATTTTGGTGCTTTAGTCAGAGTCATAGTCATTAAAAAATCCACCGACTCCGACTCTTTTTTATTTTTAATTCCTATGAAACTGTGTTGTTAATTTTACTTTGCTTTATACAGACACAATATAGTGACTCCTTTTTACTTTCCAACTTGTTATGTATATAAAATGGAACATATTGGAATCGTGTCAAATTTGACCCTCCAAGTTTTTTGCAAATCTACATGTTTGAAGACCTCCTGAACCCAAAATAAATGTCAATTAAAGCAGAAAAATTCACGCACGTGTGTGTTGGCGTCTAATTGTTTAATTTCTTTATTCTTTGTGCTGAAATATTAAACAATATCTCATGTGTAAGATAAGTATCTCTACATAAGTTTAGGAAACAAAATTTGGCACTGTAGCTTGTGTACAAAGGGGCATTAATGCTATTAAATTTTTGTTCTTAATTAAAGGTCAACAGGATGGAGACATAGAATGGGTCTTTATTAGCATTCACAACTTTTTTTTAAATAAAACTCATCTCTACCATCAAAATTAAGCTTTTTGTCATTTTATAATAGTACAGTAAAACCCATTAAGATGTTCTCGACTAAGATGTTAGAATGTGTATGAGAGCACGATTTAGTTTAACCACTTTAAAGCTTAATAACGCCTGTGTTAAACCATCCGACTCTGATTTAAAAACCACAGAAGTTATGAGGATTCAAACAGGGTGAACAAAGTCGTCTCCCCACACAGTCTAGCATCCATACATACAGGAAAAAAACCAAATCTTTCGCATATCTCGACATTTCAAGGTGTCCTGAGTCCAAAAATGTACAAATTTAGGAGGGGTCATTTTTATGACAGATTGCTACACTTTCCCTCTGTTATATATAACAACCAGGAAAGTAAAATTTATCGAATACATATTTATATATTGACTGTGTCATTACTTAGAGGAGTTTTTTAGCTTTGGAATAATAATAATATTTTATTTCCAAGGAAAATTTTCCCTATTAAGGGGAATACAATTTCACAATAACAAGTATTATTTCGGTCTACATGATTAATATACATATTGCAAATAAGTGTATTAATTATAACATAACATGGTCTAGCAATTATTATTAGCTTATTATTAGCTTTGGAATAAAAAGTTTCTATATTCTATCTTTATTAAAACTCTATTTTTTGAATATTTTATTCTTAGGTCACGTGATGAAATCAGAATTTCTGAGTCTATTTTGGTAACAAGTCCACCCCTGGTCAGAGTTGGAGTTGACTTTTTTATTTTTATTTATTTATTATTAAATGTATTTTAAATTTCTCTGCTATTAATAATTTATATTAGTTAAATTAAATTGCTTTTTAAATAGTAATATTTATTTACTATAATTACAAAAATTCTCTCACAATATTCAAAAATCTCTTAAAAATATTTACTCACTTCTTTAAAATCATTTACAAGAATAAGTTCAACATATCTAGAATTACTATCAGAGCCAGGTGGAGGCTGCAAAACTGTTGATCTTCGACGCTAAAAAAATCAAATGAGAAATTAAATTCAAAGTTAAAACAATCAATTAATTTTATTATCTAAAAATACAACAAATTGCTGCACTTACTCTATTTAATCCATCCAATATTTGAGATCTTAATTTATCATCATAAGATACATTATAACCTAAAATTTTAAATATTTTTAATTTTAGTTATAACTTTAATATAAATTAACATTAAATTTCAAACCATGTTAAGACTTATATTTAAAATGTTCTTATGAAAAATTTTCTTATAACAAAACTTCTGATTAATCTCACTGAACAAATATAATTAAACTAAAAAATAATTTTCTTATGACACTAGTTTCTATTTATTAAGTTTTTAAATAAAATTGATTATATTTTTGACAATATAATTTTACAATTTAGAATTACAATTTTACGATACGGAGAAATTTGTAATGTAGCCTTATTGACCATCAACTTACTTAAATACTTAGTTGTGCTTAATTTATAACAACAATGGTAACAGCATCCTAACATTTTTTTTTTCAAATTTTTACCTGTCGTTACACAATTTTTTCACTTCCTCTCTAAGTATGTTTAATTCACATTATGTTAAATTTTTCATGGGGCAGCAAGCTCAAGGACAGTTCTGAACAATACAAGACCTAGCTACACCAATGATTCAATTGCTTTCCTACATTCTCATTAAGTTAGCTATCAATCCAGATAATATCATCTCAATTAGCTTTAACACCAAATTTTGAATAGGACCACCTTGTACAGTATATACCATTGGCAAGAAGTATAAACTAAAATATGTATTAAAGATACTGTCAATATTTCTTTGTTTCAGATTTATTTAAAGCTTGTTCTAATTTTTGCTTTTAAAATAATGTAAAATCAATATTTAAATTTAAATTTTTACATCAAAATTAGATAAAATCACCTTTAATAATTAAACTGTATTAAAATAATAAATTTAGTTAGTTAGTTTAAATTACTTTTTTAATAAATTAATATTATTGAAATTATAAATTATCTGTAAAAAGTCATAATGCTGGTTAGAAATAATTTATTGATTCTCTTTTATAAAGAAAATTAAATGCTATCTAAAGAATAAAATGCAATTTATAAATAAAAACCTAATGTTTTGAAATCAATTTAGACTTTTACACAGAGCTCTGAATATGTAATTTTGAAAAACACTGGTATCATGGCCAAAAATAAATAAATAAATAAATAAATACAGACAGTCAAAAATTTTAATCAAAATTCTCAAAATTCTGATAAGGTTCTCTAATGCAAAGTGTACAGATGATTATCTTATTTACCAATTCATTTTATTTTATTTTATTGTATCCACTTTTTTTGTACTTTTAATCATTTTTCATTCATTATATTAACACAGCAGTGTGTAACAGTGCTTTCCAAATATAAGGTCATAACTCCAAGTGGGGTCATTAATTCTTATGTGGTCATGTATACACTTTTACATAAGCATTATTCCTCTGCTTAAAAAAATCTTTAAAAATATAGACACCACTCAATCAATTATCAATCATAATCAATAATAAATAGTTAGTAAATTTGTATGTGTTTATTAACAATGCCAAAAGAAAAAAATGTTACAGAATTTTTAAAATAGATGTGGATGGATGGATTTATGAATTTCCACATTATACAGTTAATCACAAGCACTCATCATTTTGTGTAATTTGTAGCAAAACTTTTGCAGTGTTCAAACTCTTAAAAGACACTTGAAAACAAATCAGCCAAGTCCCTCAAAAAATTTCAAAAAACATTTATTAAAACAAAATAAAGAACAAAAAATGCTTTTAAAGATTAATATTGTATTTCCTAAAATAATTGCTCACCTAACTTGTATTATGAGGCAAACTGCATCAGTTGACCTAAATATTAATATATTAGTTCAAACAATTAGTGGACACCATATTTTCTACTCAGACAGAATATTTTCCAGGTAGCCTTCATAATTTATTTCCAGAATATTTTATGACTTGTTTACTGATTTTCTACATAATTTTTGTAAAACTTTTGTTTCCTTCCTAGTATTTATCTTTGAGGGTAGTCCAAAATTTTTCAATGCCACACACTTGAGGAATGTTTGAGGTGTTTTCATCTTTATGCTCAAAATCAAGCTTCACCCTTTCCAACTACTGAATGGTATCTTTCACATAAAGACATGTTGTCATGTTAGGCCAAGATAAAACTATCAATATTGTGAAGATGACATATTTATGATAACAATTCCTTCTTCAAACATTCTTCTAAGTACATTTTACCATTCACAGAACTGCATGCAAAATAAAGAAGTGATACATTACAACCTCATCTATTGCTTGACAAATCAAATGCTGCTTTGGAAATTAGACTTTTCCCTTAAACTTGTACTGAAATCAACTTGCTCTAGGTTGGAGCTACAGAAATATTTCTAATCTGAAACATTTTAGATCACTAGGACACATACAGCTATCATCCAGTATCAAAATTTTCTGGCAATATGTATTGTAATATTTTGAACACCAGTTTTTGCATGTGTTTTTCTTGGTCACTTGAGTACTTCAGAATTTCAGTTTTTACTCTTGCCAGAATTTTCAATTTGTGAATTTTGATATAGTCAACAGTTGATTATTTTTTAACTTGAGTCTCCTTGTTGCATCATGAAGAAAAATTCAGATCTCTCTCAAATAGTTCTTTCACCTTATCTGTCACTTTTTTAGTTGAAATCTTTGCAGGAAAGCCAGAATTTTTTTGGAACTTGACTTCATAAGTGTCTTTATATCTGTTAATGATTCTATGAATGGTTTTGAAGAATTTGCCTCTTGCATTACAATATTTTAAGATTTTTTCCATATTACATACACTCACATTTTTGCAGAAATGCACTATATACTTAGCAAATGCTTTGTCATTTTTAATCCTCATGTTGACTAAACAGCTAAAAACAAAACTTTAATATATTTTATAAACAGACCACATACTTAGTTAATTAAATATATCACTATCTCCAGACAAACATAGCCAATAAGCAAATAATTAAGATATCAAACTATATCTTTAATTCAGATAACAATAGCTTGTAAATCTCACTCATTATGATCTGTTTTCTCTCTTTTCTTTTAATCTCAAGTTGACAGTAAATATTTTATTTTTTCTGTACTTTACATGAATATATAAAATATTAAATAATATGCCTTTGTGTCCTTATCTTATGTTTAGTACATAATTTGTCTACAAGGACTTTTATTTTATTACTAGGACTTATTCTGGTGACTTGTTTCTGCAATTCAAGAAAACATTATAAATTTTGTAGTAATTTTATTTTTTATTTTAGAAATTGTTGGTCATAAACTTGCTGATGAGTGACTGACAGGTCCGAAACACAATGATATCATGTAATGTGTGTTCAGGTAAAAAATAAAGACTGTTTTTTCTGATATGTTTTCTTGAATTGCAGAATCAAGTCACCAGTATAATAAGTCTTAGTAATAAAAGTTCTTGTAGACAAATTACATACTAAATATAAAATATTACTTTAATTTTTACAAACATAATATTTACTTATTACCAAGATTTATAAATTATAATATAGGATGAGGGTATTTCATCACATATTTCATTGAAAATACACGAGTCAGCAATGTCTGACAATATGAAACTTTCAAAAGAATGTGTTCTTGTGCTGTTACTTCATCACTTTAAAAGTGACCACAATACAACAAAGGCTCACAATTTTATCTACAAGGTATTTGGTGAAGACAGTCAATAAGCAGACCTGTTAAAAATGGATGAAGGAGGGATTTCTTGCTAAAAGACAAACTCCATCCAGACAGTAATTCCACCACTGATGATGACATTTTCTTGCAATTGTTAGATAATAAATCCACAGTTGACCATCAGAGAATTAGCACAACAACTTGAGTATTCTCATAAACTGCAAAAATTGACAGTCTGACACCACTGCAATAATACACCAACACACAGAGCAAAGATGATCTTAGAGAAGCTGATCAGTCTGGGTTGGGTAGTTCTGCCTCATCCACTTTACAGCCACTCTTGCCACCAACTGACTACCATCTATTTCATGCCAATATACATAGTTCAATGACAATATCCATGTGGGAATAACACTCAAGATTTTCTTCAAAGAAAAACCCATCATTCTATGATTACAGGATTGAAAGATGATGAGATATCATTTATATTAATGGTGATTATCTAAAAGACTGAACTGTAATTGTTGTTCAGTTAATTGTCAAAGTCTTTTTTTCAGAATGTCTAACTTTTACCATTACAACCTGATATAAAGTATAATTAAAGTCTAAACAATAATTCATATTTAATAGATATACTCTAATGAAAAATAAAATAGATAGATATATTAATATACAGTAAGATCCCGCTTAACACTGCCTCACTTAATGCTGATTCTATATAATGCCGTCTGCTCAAAGCCTAAAAAAAGCTCAAAATTTACACTGATGTAAATTATCACAGCATTTCATTGATTCATATATAATACAATTATTTACAAACATGATCCAATCAGAAAAAGGTGGAAAAAAGGTGTACTTTCTTTAAATCTATGTTTGTTTTGTGCAATTTTGGAAAAAATATAACATCATGGATCCATAGGAAATATCAACTTCACTTGGCAAGAATTAACTGATAAATACACGAACAAAGTGTGGAAGAAGTTATAGCTGAAGATATCCAAGAATTCTCAACAAGAGGAGCCTATTTCTGTATCGTTAGGTGGACCAAACTCAACCTAATCAATACAGCAGGACTATGAAATGTAGACAAGCAGGATATTGAGGAGTTACAGCAGGTTTCTGGTGAGAGCCTTACCAACAACAACCTTCAAGAACTGGCAGAACAAGGAATTCATGTAGAACTGGAAAATAGAGATTCTGAAAACGAAGAACCCAAAAAATTTCTCTACAGATTTCCTTAGTAAAAGTTTGGTAAGATAACCGAAATCATTGACCAAATTGTAGTGAATGATCCAGATTTTGAAAGGAATGCAAAAGCAAAACGAGGTGTTTTGGATGCAATCTTCTGCTACCAACATTTGCTTAATTAAGGAAAGAAAAAAGCGACAAATGAAACTTTACAACTTTATTGAAAAAAAAACAAGAATTTCAGAAAAGGCAGGACTTTTGTCACAAAAAATAAACTATTAATATAGAAAAAATAAACTAATTAATATATTATTATACATTTCTGTGTGCATATGTTTATGTGTTATTTAACATATATTATTATACATATTAATATAAAAATAACTTAAAATTAAAGTAAAATTTGTTTATTTTTGGTCATGTGTTCCCCTATCCCTATTTACTCTAAGTTAAAATGACCTCGTTTAATGCTGTTTCATTTAGCGCTTTGTTGTCTAGGAACGCATCCTCCATGTTAAGCAAAGTCTTACTGTATATTAAATCTGAAATGTAGAGAATGATTTTCTATTAAAATGTAATTTTTAAAAATAAGTTTATATGATTCATTCCAGAATATATTATTTAATGGGCACATGAAACTATCCCACAAAATTATTTTAATTCAATTACAATATATTTAAATTGAAATCTAATTATGTTATGTTAATGGATTATATTGATATTATCATATTAATATGATATGATAACATTAACATAATTATACAACATTATGGTAATGTTAATGGATTATATTGATATTATCATATTAATATGATATGATAACATTAACATAATTATACAACATTATGGATAGGACTTATTCTGGTGACTTGTTTCTGCAATTCAAGAAAACATTATAAATTTTGTAGTAATTTTATTTTTTATTTTAGAAATTGTTGGTCATAAACTTGCNCTATATTTATTCAAAATTTGTAATAAACATTACTATTCAAGAAAAAATCATCACCAGTAAAGCATAAAGTTTTCTTTAATAATAAAGCAAAGTATATTTCTAAACTTGAAATTTTTATCATATACTGTAAGGTTAAAAAGTTCAAACTATTTAAAATACAGGAAAAAGTATTAAGTAATCAAGTATTCATTCATTCATTAGTTTAATTGTACATTTAAAACAAGGTACAAAGTCCTGCCCTGCAGTGAGCATTACAGGAGCATATCCGTTACATAGTTCCACTGAGTTACAGTATGCGCTAATGAACAAAGCAAAGTGAAAAAAAAAGTAATCAAGTATTAACTAACTTTCTACATCATCAATAATGACAATAATTACAAAAATGTTATACTCTCAAATCTAAATTACAATCAATTTCTGACAATTCCAAACTCATTAAATAAGATAAAAATTATCTTTTAACTTTCCATTATTATTTGAAATACAATTTAGATGTATTTACAGCATAATATAACAACATGTCAACATTTTTTTGGAATTTACTGGAAAAATTGTTTATAACAGGGCTATGGAGTCGGAGTCATGGAATTTTGGTGCTTTAGTCAGAGTCATAGTCATTAAAAAATCCACCGACTCCGACTCTTTTTTATTTTTAATTCCTATGAAACTGTGTTGTTAATTTTACTTTGCTTTATACAGACACAATATAGTGACTCCTTTTTACTTTCCAACTTGTTATGTATATAAAATGGAACATATTGGAATCGTGTCAAATTTGACCCTCCAAGTTTTTTGCAAATCTACATGTTTGAAGACCTCCTGAACCCAAAATAAATGTCAATTAAAGCAGAAAAATTCACGCACGTGTGTGTTGGCGTCTAATTGTTTAATTTCTTTATTCTTTGTGCTGAAATATTAAACAATATCTCATGTGTAAGATAAGTATCTCTACATAAGTTTAGGAAACAAAATTTGGCACTGTAGCTTGTGTACAAAGGGGCATTAATGCTATTAAATTTTTGTTCTTAATTAAAGGTCAACAGGATGGAGACATAGAATGGGTCTTTATTAGCATTCACAACTTTTTTTTAAATAAAACTCATCTCTACCATCAAAATTAAGCTTTTTGTCATTTTATAATAGTACAGTAAAACCCATTAAGATGTTCTCGACTAAGATGTTAGAATGTGTATGAGAGCACGATTTAGTTTAACCACTTTAAAGCTTAATAACGCCTGTGTTAAACCATCCGACTCTGATTTAAAAACCACAGAAGTTATGAGGATTCAAACAGGGTGAACAAAGTCGTCTCCCCACACAGTCTAGCATCCATACATACAGGAAAAAAACCAAATCTTTCGCATATCTCGACATTTCAAGGTGTCCTGAGTCCAAAAATGTACAAATTTAGGAGGGGTCATTTTTATGACAGATTGCTACACTTTCCCTCTGTTATATATAACAACCAGGAAAGTAAAATTTATCGAATACATATTTATATATTGACTGTGTCATTACTTAGAGGAGTTTTTTAGCTTTGGAATAATAATAATATTTTATTTCCAAGGAAAATTTTCCCTATTAAGGGGAATACAATTTCACAATAACAAGTATTATTTCGGTCTACATGATTAATATACATATTGCAAATAAGTGTATTAATTATAACATAACATGGTCTAGCAATTATTATTAGCTTATTATTAGCTTTGGAATAAAAAGTTTCTATATTCTATCTTTATTAAAACTCTATTTTTTGAATATTTTATTCTTAGGTCACGTGATGAAATCAGAATTTCTGAGTCTATTTTGGTAACAAGTCCACCCCTGGTCAGAGTTGGAGTTGACTTTTTTATTTTTATTTATTTATTATTAAATGTATTTTAAATTTCTCTGCTATTAATAATTTATATTAGTTAAATTAAATTGCTTTTTAAATAGTAATATTTATTTACTATAATTACAAAAATTCTCTCACAATATTCAAAAATCTCTTAAAAATATTTACTCACTTCTTTAAAATCATTTACAAGAATAAGTTCAACATATCTAGAATTACTATCAGAGCCAGGTGGAGGCTGCAAAACTGTTGATCTTCGACGCTAAAAAAATCAAATGAGAAATTAAATTCAAAGTTAAAACAATCAATTAATTTTATTATCTAAAAATACAACAAATTGCTGCACTTACTCTATTTAATCCATCCAATATTTGAGATCTTAATTTATCATCATAAGATACATTATAACCTAAAATTTTAAATATTTTTAATTTTAGTTATAACTTTAATATAAATTAACATTAAATTTCAAACCATGTTAAGACTTATATTTAAAATGTTCTTATGAAAAATTTTCTTATAACAAAACTTCTGATTAATCTCACTGAACAAATATAATTAAACTAAAAAATAATTTTCTTATGACACTAGTTTCTATTTATTAAGTTTTTAAATAAAATTGATTATATTTTTGACAATATAATTTTACAATTTAGAATTACAATTTTACGATACGGAGAAATTTGTAATGTAGCCTTATTGACCATCAACTTACTTAAATACTTAGTTGTGCTTAATTTATAACAACAATGGTAACAGCATCCTAACATTTTTTTTTTCAAATTTTTACCTGTCGTTACACAATTTTTTCACTTCCTCTCTAAGTATGTTTAATTCACATTATGTTAAATTTTTCATGGGGCAGCAAGCTCAAGGACAGTTCTGAACAATACAAGACCTAGCTACACCAATGATTCAATTGCTTTCCTACATTCTCATTAAGTTAGCTATCAATCCAGATAATATCATCTCAATTAGCTTTAACACCAAATTTTGAATAGGACCACCTTGTACAGTATATACCATTGGCAAGAAGTATAAACTAAAATATGTATTAAAGATACTGTCAATATTTCTTTGTTTCAGATTTATTTAAAGCTTGTTCTAATTTTTGCTTTTAAAATAATGTAAAATCAATATTTAAATTTAAATTTTTACATCAAAATTAGATAAAATCACCTTTAATAATTAAACTGTATTAAAATAATAAATTTAGTTAGTTAGTTTAAATTACTTTTTTAATAAATTAATATTATTGAAATTATAAATTATCTGTAAAAAGTCATAATGCTGGTTAGAAATAATTTATTGATTCTCTTTTATAAAGAAAATTAAATGCTATCTAAAGAATAAAATGCAATTTATAAATAAAAACCTAATGTTTTGAAATCAATTTAGACTTTTACACAGAGCTCTGAATATGTAATTTTGAAAAACACTGGTATCATGGCCAAAAATAAATAAATAAATAAATAAATACAGACAGTCAAAAATTTTAATCAAAATTCTCAAAATTCTGATAAGGTTCTCTAATGCAAAGTGTACAGATGATTATCTTATTTACCAATTCATTTTATTTTATTTTATTGTATCCACTTTTTTTGTACTTTTAATCATTTTTCATTCATTATATTAACACAGCAGTGTGTAACAGTGCTTTCCAAATATAAGGTCATAACTCCAAGTGGGGTCATTAATTCTTATGTGGTCATGTATACACTTTTACATAAGCATTATTCCTCTGCTTAAAAAAATCTTTAAAAATATAGACACCACTCAATCAATTATCAATCATAATCAATAATAAATAGTTAGTAAATTTGTATGTGTTTATTAACAATGCCAAAAGAAAAAAATGTTACAGAATTTTTAAAATAGATGTGGATGGATGGATTTATGAATTTCCACATTATACAGTTAATCACAAGCACTCATCATTTTGTGTAATTTGTAGCAAAACTTTTGCAGTGTTCAAACTCTTAAAAGACACTTGAAAACAAATCAGCCAAGTCCCTCAAAAAATTTCAAAAAACATTTATTAAAACAAAATAAAGAACAAAAAATGCTTTTAAAGATTAATATTGTATTTCCTAAAATAATTGCTCACCTAACTTGTATTATGAGGCAAACTGCATCAGTTGACCTAAATATTAATATATTAGTTCAAACAATTAGTGGACACCATATTTTCTACTCAGACAGAATATTTTCCAGGTAGCCTTCATAATTTATTTCCAGAATATTTTATGACTTGTTTACTGATTTTCTACATAATTTTTGTAAAACTTTTGTTTCCTTCCTAGTATTTATCTTTGAGGGTAGTCCAAAATTTTTCAATGCCACACACTTGAGGAATGTTTGAGGTGTTTTCATCTTTATGCTCAAAATCAAGCTTCACCCTTTCCAACTACTGAATGGTATCTTTCACATAAAGACATGTTGTCATATTAGGCCAAGATAAAACTATCAATATTGTGAAGATGACATATTTATGATAACAATTCCTTCTTCAAACATTCTTCTAAGTACATTTTACCATTCACAGAACTGCATGCAAAATAAAGAAGTGATACATTACAACCTCATCTATTGCTTGACAAATCAAATGCTGCTTTGGAAATTAGACTTTTCCCTTAAACTTGTACTGAAATCAACTTGCTCTAGGTTGGAGCTACAGAAATATTTCTAATCTGAAACATTTTAGATCACTAGGACACATACAGCTATCATCCAGTATCAAAATTTTCTGGCAATATGTATTGTAATATTTTGAACACCAGTTTTTGCATGTGTTTTTCTTGGTCACTTGAGTACTTCAGAATTTCAGTTTTTACTCTTGCCAGAATTTTCAATTTGTGAATTTTGATATAGTCAACAGTTGATTATTTTTTAACTTGAGTCTCCTTGTTGCATCATGAAGAAAAATTCAGATCTCTCTCAAATAGTTCTTTCACCTTATCTGTCACTTTTTTAGTTGAAATCTTTGCAGGAAAGCCAGAATTTTTTTGGAACTTGACTTCATAAGTGTCTTTATATCTGTTAATGATTCTATGAATGGTTTTGAAGAATTTGCCTCTTGCATTACAATATTTTAAGATTTTTTCCATATTACATACACTCACATTTTTGCAGAAATGCACTATATACTTAGCAAATGCTTTGTCATTTTTAATCCTCATGTTGACTAAACAGCTAAAAACAAAACTTTAATATATTTTATAAACAGACCACATACTTAGTTAATTAAATATATCACTATCTCCAGACAAACATAGCCAATAAGCAAATAATTAAGATATCAAACTATATCTTTAATTCAGATAACAATAGCTTGTAAATCTCACTCATTATGATCTGTTTTCTCTCTTTTCTTTTAATCTCAAGTTGACAGTAAATATTTTATTTTTTCTGTACTTTACATGAATATATAAAATATTAAATAATATGCCTTTGTGTCCTTATCTTATGTTTAGTACATAATTTGTCTACAAGGACTTTTATTTTATTACTAGGACTTATTCTGGTGACTTGTTTCTGCAATTCAAGAAAACATTATAAATTTTGTAGTAATTTTATTTTTTATTTTAGAAATTGTTGGTCATAAACTTGCTGATGAGTGACTGACAGGTCCGAAACACAATGATATCATGTAATGTGTGTTCAGGTAAAAAATAAAGACTGTTTTTTCTGATATGTTTTCTTGAATTGCAGAATCAAGTCACCAGTATAATAAGTCTTAGTAATAAAAGTTCTTGTAGACAAATTACATACTAAATATAAAATATTACTTTAATTTTTACAAACATAATATTTACTTATTACCAAGATTTATAAATTATAATATAGGATGAGGGTATTTCATCACATATTTCATTGAAAATACACGAGTCAGCAATGTCTGACAATATGAAACTTTCAAAAGAATGTGTTCTTGTGCTGTTACTTCATCACTTTAAAAGTGACCACAATACAACAAAGGCTCACAATTTTATCTACAAGGTATTTGGTGAAGACAGTCAATAAGCAGACCTGTTAAAAATGGATGAAGGAGGGATTTCTTGCTAAAAGACAAACTCCATCCAGACAGTAATTCCACCACTGATGATGACATTTTCTTGCAATTGTTAGATAATAAATCCACAGTTGACCATCAGAGAATTAGCACAACAACTTGAGTATTCTCATAAACTGCAAAAATTGACAGTCTGACACCACTGCAATAATACAGCAACACACAGAGCAAAGATGATCTTAGAGAAGCTGATCAGTCTGGGTTGGGTAGTTCTGCCTCATCCACTTTACAGCCACTCTTGCCACCAACTGACTACCATCTATTTCATGCCAATATACATAGTTCAATGACAATATCCATGTGGGAATAACACTCAAGATTTTCTTCAAAGAAAAACCCATCATTCTATGATTACAGGATTGAAAGATGATGAGATATCATTTATATTAATGGTGATTATCTAAAAGACTGAACTGTAATTGTTGTTCAGTTAATTGTCAAAGTCTTTTTTTCAGAATGTCTAACTTTTACCATTACAACCTGATATAAAGTATAATTAAAGTCTAAACAATAATTCATATTTAATAGATATACTCTAATGAAAAATAAAATAGATAGATATATTAATATACAGTAAGATCCCGCTTAACACTGCCTCACTTAATGCTGATTCTATATAATGCCGTCTGCTCAAAGCCTAAAAAAAGCTCAAAATTTACACTGATGTAAATTATCACAGCATTTCATTGATTCATATATAATAAAATTATTTACAAACATGATCCAATCAGAAAAAGGTGGAAAAAAGGTGTACTTTCTTTAAATCTATGTTTGTTTTGTGCAATTTTGGAAAAAATATAACATCATGGATCCATAGGAAATATCAACTTCACTTGGCAAGAATTAACTGATAAATACACGAACAAAGTGTGGAAGAAGTTATAGCTGAAGATATCCAAGAATTCTCAACAAGAGGAGCCTATTTCTGTATCGTTAGGTGGACCAAACTCAACCTAATCAATACAGCAGGACTATGAAATGTAGACAAGCAGGATATTGAGGAGTTACAGCAGGTTTCTGGTGAGAGCCTTACCAACAACAACCTTCAAGAACTGGCAGAACAAGGAATTCATGTAGAACTGGAAAATAGAGATTCTGAAAACGAAGAACCCAAAAAATTTCTCTACAGATTTCCTTAGTAAAAGTTTGGTAAGATAACCGAAATCATTGACCAAATTGTAGTGAATGATCCAGATTTTGAAAGGAATGCAAAAGCAAAACGAGGTGTTTTGGATGCAATCTTCTGCTACCAACATTTGCTTAATTAAGGAAAGAAAAAAGCGACAAATGAAACTTTACAACTTTATTGAAAAAAAAACAAGAATTTCAGAAAAGGCAGGACTTTTGTCACAAAAAATAAACTATTAATATAGAAAAAATAAACTAATTAATATATTATTATACATTTCTGTGTGCATATGTTTATGTGTTATTTAACATATATTATTATACATATTAATATAAAAATAACTTAAAATTAAAGTAAAATTTGTTTATTTTTGGTCATGTGTTCCCCTATCCCTATTTACTCTAAGTTAAAATGACCTCGTTTAATGCTGTTTCATTTAGCGCTTTGTTGTCTAGGAACGCATCCTCCATGTTAAGCAAAGTCTTACTGTATATTAAATCTGAAATGTAGAGAATGATTTTCTATTAAAATGTAATTTTTAAAAATAAGTTTATATGATTCATTCCAGAATATATTATTTAATGGGCACATGAAACTATCCCACAAAATTATTTTAATTCAATTACAATATATTTAAATTGAAATCTAATTATGTTATGTTAATGGATTATATTGATATTATCATATTAATATGATATGATAACATTAACATAATTATACAACATTATGGATCAACACAGTATAATTAGATTTCATTTTGCAGTTTAAATATTTATTCAAAAAATTGTGAATATTAATAATAAATTTCATTTGTAATTAATGTATATTATAAAATTAGTTTTATTCTACAGACTTCTCATATTTCTCATAAATTATTAGCAAAAATTTATTTTAACAATATACATTCTGTTTTTATATATTCTATTTTCAAAACTGATAAATACTTAAAAAAATAATAATAAGTCATTAGCAATAATTACAAAAATCTAATCAAACAAAAGTATTTAATCATATTTAATCCATTAACTTGACAGAGAATGTAATTTTGATTTGACATTGCAATCACGTTGCTAATGAGAAAAGTCTATCAAATTTTTAATTAATAATTTATTGTAACTTTTATTAATTAGAGTTATAAAAATATTACATTTTTTCTAAAATTATTTTGTTTTCATTAATATAATGACAACAGCAATTGTATATTGTGAAATAAATTGTGTTTAAAATAATATATATGTGTTATATAGATGATACTCTTATACCTAAAATTTAAGAATGCCTTCTTTGTTTAATAAAAAATTTAAAAGTGTGGTAGATTTTTTATAAATATGGAGATGATATAAAGATACATTCATATAGAACTTCTGAAAAGATAAGTATATTTAAATAAAATATACTTATCTTTTCAGCAAATCTTAAAATGAAACTTAAAACTTATTGTAATACAGTAATTTCATTAATGCTAAAAGAAAAAAATAAATACAGTATTTAACAAATCTTTATAAATTATAAAACTGAATAAATATATCACTTATAATATCTTATTTTCATCATATAAAAAAAATTAAAACTAGTTATCTTTTAACAGTAATTACCTTTAAAACAAACTTACCACATGTAAGATTTTTTGATTTCCAATCAGATGCTTTTAATAAAAGATGACTGCTGTCATTAACAGGATGAACATAATATGTTTCATTGCCATCAAATACCATACCACTGAAAAGATAATTAAAATGTCATCTGATAATCTTTAATTTGTGTGCTGTGTTTTTTAAAGCATCTTAAATGCCACATGTGCATTGATACATTTAAAGGATGTTATCAATATAATCCATATGCACATACTGTATGACCATATGCTATTTTTTTTTTACTTTAGAACTTTCCCACAGTTTCCTAAGCAATGGCATTTGCTTTTTGATGTCAGTAAAATTATGTTAGAAAATTACTTAACCATTGATGACTTAACATTTGAAAAATATGCTTAATTAAACTTTTAAAATATTAAAAACAAGTTTAAAGCTTCAATTTTTAAGTATCTATGACAGCTAAAATTTAAGGACTTATCACACCATTTTTTAGAAAATTATTCATGTAGATGCTGTATAGCTTAAGCTGTTATAGATGCTTAAAAATTAAAACTAAATAATAAGGACAAGAAGCAATTTTTATATAAAGTTTAAAGCTCACCTTATTCCCTTACAAGTACTAATAGCTGCCCAAGAATTAGGGTATCCTCTGACTTGACCTTGGTAATGACAGTGTCTTCTTGACTTAAAAGTCAAAAGTAATTTATTTAATTTTAATTGTAAATTATTGGAATGTCACTTAAATACAGTGTGAAATATATCTGAATTTAGTAGTATTTCTTAATAATTTTCAGAATATATTTTATAACAATCATTTATTAAATTAATTCAATTAATAATACAAACAAAACTAATCATATACCTTTCAATTATACAATAAAATTTGATTTACTACTGCTAAATTATTAGTTAAAGATAAAAATTTGTCACAATACAGTTTTACTTAAATAAACAGAAAATTGATGCTACTAATTATCCTAATGCTGATATCAAAATTAATTATTTATAATACAATATAATAAAATATTTAATAGTATTTAAATACAATTATTTTGACAGAATTAGAAAAACTCTTATTAATGTAATAAATATCATTACTGTTAGTGTATAAATTTTTTTTTTAATAATTGATTTTATTATAGTAATAATATATATAAAAATATACAAATACAAATTTCATCGAAAAATGACAAAAAGCTGTTAATAAAGAGCAGTAATTAAACAAATTATCTTGTTATATATATTTGAATGGCCATTTTCTTTAATTTTATCAATAAAAGTTTAATTTTTTTTAATTATTGGTAATAAAATATTTTTGTAATTATTATAATAGTTTTACTTTATTAGTACACTAAATAAATTAAAATTACCTTAGATAATTCAAATTTTGATAATTTAAAGTATTACCATACTCCAAATGAGTAAACTTGATATTTTTTTAAATGTTTTTCTTGGATTTATGTATGAATTTAGTCCTTTATATGCAACTACCAGCATTACATAACATTTAATTTTATCAGCTTGTTTTTTATATAATGTTTTGAATTCTTATATTATAAAAGCATGACAGAAAAGTTTGTTTCAACATAATTTTAAATGAAAACAATATAATACTGTGCATATTATAAAATATATTTTTATGTCTGTCTATTCTTCTGTTATATAATGACATTTGTCTCTACTTTCTTAAAGTAAAATTAATAATACAAATTACTTATATTCAAAAACTTTATTTCTGCATATATCAATAAATATATTTTTATCTGATCTTTAATGAAAAATTTTCATTTCAAAATATACAAAATTGTCCAAACCTAAACAAAGTTTAATGCTTTATTACACTTAAATAATATGGTACACAAATCTTATTAAAATATCATTCATATTAGCATTATATTAATGTAAAATGCACCAATATTTAAATAAATAAGAATCAATTTTGAATTTCTATTAAAAAATATAAAATTAAATAACAGCATCAGTGGCACACTCAGGATTTAATCTTGAGAAAGCTGAGTAAATGAATAAAAAAATTTTTAATGCAAATTCAATAAAATCCCCACCTTATGTGACTGCTAATTCATTAGTAGTACAAACTAGAAGATATAACACAGTATAAATAAAAAAATAAATTTTAATTAGGAAAAGATTTATGTAAAATTTTCTAGTGTTTGTTTTCCTTTCTCTTTGGAGGCTGCCAGGGCCCCTTGACCTCCTCTGGGTGCACCACTGTACAGCATAAAACAAAAGAAAAAAATTTTTAATGCAATAATATAATTTTTATAAACAGTTCTAATAATTCATCAAAAATGTAATAATTGTACAATTATTACATTTTTGTTCGCAAACATAAGTGTTCTTAAGCTTGCTACTGTAAACTACTATATGTAAATTATATTATAATACTTATCAAACAATATATAATGCAAGCGTAAAATATTTAGTTTTTTATTTTTTGATTTAAAATTCACAACTATGAAGAAACCAGCATACACACACACAAAAACAAAATATATAATTTACAAAGAAAATCAGAGTAAACTGTATTACTTGAGTAAAAAATTTAATAAAATCATTTAAACTTATAAATATATTCATATTCATTCTGAAATAATCATCATATGAAGAGTTTATCTAAAAAGGAGAGGTCACAATTTAGTCATCACAGTTTTCAATGATATTGTTTATGTAGATAAATGTTTGTATAAACCTTTATTGAGCAAAATAAGAAAGGACAATTCTCAAATGTTTTCATGAATATTAAAGTTAAATAATCCTGAACAACTTACGAAAATTTTTTTTGCAAAATCTTTTTAATCTGTGGTCTAGCAGCAGTGGGCCTGACTGGTAATTGTGAGATTACTGGTTCATATTTCTGTGAATAAACTTTTTTCCAAATTAATGCAGTTTTACCTGCTGATGCTTAATACAATACTATCATCACTGAAGCATTAAACAAAGAATACTCATAAAATCACCCAGAATTTTTTAAACTCAATTTTCTTGAAAGCATTTCAGAAGCACTCTTTCCCCTTTAATCAATAAAAGGTTCATGCTAAAACTTATCAACATAAACAATATCATTGAAAACTGTGATGAGCACATCGTGATCTTCCCTTTTAAATAAACAAAATAAATTACATATTGCCGGAACAAATTCATATTTAGAAGAAAAAATATATTTCTTACTAGACTATACATAAACATGAGTCCATATCTTCTATCCCTTCACATGCTTATTGTAGAGGCAATAACAAGTCTATGGCGGAACCGTCCTTTTATTTGAGGCTACTGTCTGCCAACAAATGTAAAAAAGTTAAAAGTCCTCTAGCAGTAGCACACACAATTCATAAAAATTAATAATTACATTAACAAAATTTGCCGGGACAAATTCATATTTAGAAGAAAATATATTGTTATTACCTCTACAATAAGCGTGTGAAGGGATAGAAGATATGGACTCATGTATATGTATAGTCTAGTA
>NW_019385774.1:0-2643 GCF_000671375.1 Centruroides sculpturatus
TGTGTTCGTTTTTATTTTTCGAAGTTGTTGCACTATATAGTGTTCAAGTAGTTAAATAATAAATTACATTTTATTTATATAGCATCATTAAATAAAATTTATATATACTTTATTCAAGCCTAATTGAAATTTATATAAGTAATTTAAAGCATTTATTGTATTACAATATATACATACAGTGCTCATCAAGTTTCTATAAATACAAACGTGAAATGTAACATTATTGACAAGATATTTAATATTTGTGTCAGTAGATTGATGGAGTAAGGGAACGGAGTACATCAGTGATCTATTAATGGTGTTTAATTCTTACAGGGCTTTCTATGTGGAAAGTGGATTTTGTTTTGTTGTTAGACACATGAATAAAACGCAGATCTTTTCATGTGACCAGTACATTGGTTAGGCACGAAGCAATGACTAAGTACCAATGTTTAATGCGTTTATTTATTTGGACTTTACCGTATATAGCCTTTAGACTTCCGAAGAAAGTAAACGTTGCTTTCGTTACCTGAAATTCAGAATTCGAATATGTATGTTTAACAATTTTTATTTATTTCGGACGTGTCAAATGATTATAACAGAAAAATACTTTACCGTGAAAGCAAATTTTTTAGTTATTATTAAATCCAAAACTTTTACTCCCAGTTGTGTGGATCCCAATCTCTTAAGAAAGCACAGAAGCTGTAAATAATAATATATTAATTTTTGTGAATGTATGTCTTTTTAATTTGAATAAAAAATTCAGTAGACTTCCTCATAGCTATCAGGTTAGGTATTCCTTTATTGCAATTCACAAATGCATTTAGGGATTCTGTAGTATCTAAGGATTTTTTATTCAAATAAAAGAGACATACATTCAAATTACGTATACAACAGCTACCACATCTTACATTGAGAATAATAACAATGTTTCATGTATTGAGTATTATGTACAGCGTGTGTAGCCTCAGCCGTTTCTATTTTAAAATCGTAAAATCTCGGCCACCGATAATCAGAAATTATGATTTTATTTGTTATTTTGATACATTTCTTTCGTTATAATGTTTTATTTACTTTATTTTCCTGTAATTGGAGACGATATCGCTTTAAAATAAACAGATCTGGTCTCATTCGCCAATAGATTATCTCAACTTTCACCGATTGTTCCTTTGTAATTGGATAGGAATTCACCCTGTTTCAAAGTTCAGTGTCAAGTGTTTATGTTTATTGCTTTTGCGGTAATATGAGTAGAGCAGGAAAGTCACTTAATAAACCGCCAAAAGTTTTATTACTGTTTAAACAAATGCTCCCCACTTGTTATTCTTAGTAACTAGAGACTTCTGTCAAGGTCAGTTAAAGTTTATTACTTTCACAACAGGGTGTCAAGTGACTGCACCTGCTCCCCACCGTTAATGACAACAACGCGCTAACTGGTACAGAAAACATAGAATTTCTTACATGTTTTCCGTGCCGTTTTCCTCACACCCTCGTCTAAAGAAGAAAAACAAATTTCTCTCTTCGTATTGTCGATTGTAGGATCAATAGCAGTTGGACGTTGTTCTGTTCTTGTAAGTTTAAGGCTTCACTTTTGTAATATCTGTTTTTAAACTGAGGATAACATTCTTCTCTGTGATTCATTTATCGAGAATTTTGCGGTAAAACTTGTAAGTCATGTTTTGTTTGGATAGATATGACCTGGTTATTTCGAAATGGTGGAATTTCACGTTATCCATTATTAAGCAAAATCCCGGTAATCGGCTTTTTAGATTATCGCCATTGTCGACAGAAACGAAATAAATAATTATGCATTGTAAGACCCTCTTATAGTGTTATATTTAACAACGTTTGTGGGTACCGAAGAAACTAAACAACTTTCATTTATTTTCAATTCGACGGACAAGATATTGTTGTTAACATGTACACAACAATAACCTGTCAGTAATGTCTATACCTGTACAAAAACGACCCATTTTAGTACAAGAAAAATAATTATAAATTTTTAGCTCATGCTAATGAGCCTACACACTTTAGGTAGGCAGAGGCTTGGCGACTACTACTAAAGCTCATCATCATCATCATCAAATAATCTTTATTACTTAGCCTGATACCGCTTGGCATAATCAGGTAAGAAAATACAGAAATAATTACATTGATGTTACATGCAGATAACACTTGCAAAATAATCCGAAAACAAATGTTGGGAAAGAAGTAAAGAAAAAAGAAAATAAAAAATAAAAAAAAAAAACAAGCAAAAAAAAATTGAAAATAATAAAGTAAGTAGATGCCATTAACAGTAAGTGAGCTAAAATAGATAAATGTGCGTATATACATTGACACAGCTGCATTACCTTACACATTTAAGTGTTATCACAGTTCATGCTAGGGTAAAAAATGAAGATGAATATAAACATGCCGCATAATAGATGTTAAAACACCACAGGTTAACATATACCATTACAAGTGAAGGAACACATAATAACTTCATTGAATACGTTGGATAGTCTTTAGCCTTCGCAGAATATCTTGAGCCACAGATAAACAATGATGCATATCAAGATGCCACTTGTAATTTAACGAATATCACTTCTAATCAGATAAAGTTTGATAAGTTCTTTGAAAAGGCCAAAATTTACTTTATTATGAACAAGGAAGTCTGGGTTTACA
>NW_019385774.1:4056-51484 GCF_000671375.1 Centruroides sculpturatus
GGCCCACCAGTGGCCGAGTGGTCTCCGTTGCCGCTCATAGCGGGGGTGACTGGAACCTAAACACTGGGAAGTTCGGTCGTGGGTTCGTGCCGCGATCGGACAGGCTGGCTGCTTGGAGTTTTCCGGGTTTTCTCCTTGCCAATAACGACTAAATAGGAGGCCAGTTCCCCATAAAAGTCCTCCCGGAAGGCATTCTTTCCCCGCGCGCGCGTGACACATCATTCCAGGAAGAAGGCAATGGCAAACCACTTCCTCAACTCTTGCCAAGAAAACTACATGGACAAGAAAAGACTTGTCCATGCAGTCACCAGGAGTCGACAACGACTTGATGGAACTTAACAACAACAAAGGAAAAACTATGTCAAGTTTTAATCTCAAAATTTAAATTTTCACCCGCGAATTGTTTGTCATGTCCAGGATCTCACATACACCTCCACTTGGTTTACCAACACTGTACTGTCTATAACAGGGGTGTCCAACCTTTTTGTTTCTCTGGGCCGTATTGGAAGAAGTCAAGGAGTTTTGGGCCACAAGTATATATAATATATACTTGTGGCCCAATATACAAGTATATTTAAAAATTAACATGTCTAGATTATAATAATAAGTATTAAAACTTTATCAAGAAAAAAGGATATTTTAAAAAATTACTTCTACAGACACTTTCAATTTTTACTTAGAAATAGATAAATTCATTTATTATAAAAGAGACTAAAGAAAATTTATTTGAAAAACACAAATATTTGTTTTATTTGGGTCTCTAATTAATAAAAAGCGACGAAACACCATTTTAAAGTGCATTTTTATTCAATTAATATAATTATAAATAATATGTAGCCGAAAAAGTAGCCAAAGCGCCAAATGATATTTTTTACGTCAAACAAAAAAAAGTAGCCACATTTGGCCCAATGTAGCCAAATCTTGCAACGTTGGAAGAAATACTAAATAAAGCTGGAGTTGTGAATCAAAGGATTATAGACCCAAGTGCGGGATAAAGAGACAAAGGACAAAAGATAAAGAAGTATAAAAGGTTGAAAAATTACGGGTCCATATTTGCTGAACAGAAGATCTATTTAACCTTTCTCACTACTACATCTTTTGTCCTTTCTCATCTTTCCCTCTTTTTTCCAAATTTGGGTCTATAATCCTTTGAGTCACAACTCCAGCTTTATTTAGTAATCCTTCCGCATTCACAAATCTCCAAGTACAGTATTTGAAAATATTTTCTTTCCACTCAAAAATAAAATATGAATAAAGGTTTACGGCTTTGTGAAACTTTTTTTTGAGTTTATGCCGTTGAAATAAATAAATAATAAAAAATTAAAACATATGTCGGTTTTGTTTACACGTTTATTGGGCCGCATTGGAACTTGCCTTGGGCCGCATGCGGCCCGCGGGCCGCGGGTTGGACACCCTGGTCTACAGTAAGTTACAATTAAATGGAAATAATTGAAACTAATTTAATAATTCTTATCGTTTAAAGCAGGGGTGTCCAACCCGCGGCCCGCAGGCCGCATGCGGCCCAATAAACGTGCAAACAAAACCGACAAATTGTTTTATTTATTTTTTATTTTATTATTTCAACGGCATAAACTCAAAAAAGAAGTTTCACAAAGCCGTAAATTTTTATACATATTTTATATTTGAGTGAAAAGAAAATATTTTCAAATACTTGAAGATGTGTGGATGACGAAGGAATATTAAATAAAGCTGAAGTTGTGACTCAAAGGATTATAGACCCAAATTTGAGAAAAAAAAAAGGCCAAAAGATAAAAAGTTGTGAGAAAGGTTAAATAGACCTTCTGTTATGCAAATATTGACCCTTAATTATCCAACTTTTCTCACTACTTTTTATCTTTTGCTCCTTTTCTCAAATTTAGGTCAATAATCCTTAGAGTTCCAATTCCAGCATTATTTAGTAATTCTTTTCAGCATTGCAAGATTTGGCTACTTTGCGTCAAATTTGGCTACCCTTTTTTTAGTTTGGCGTAAAATTATCATTTTGCGCATTGGCTACTTTCTGGGCTACATATTATTTATAAATATATTTGTCGAATAAAAATGCGCTTTAAATTGTTTTCGATAGTTAATTAAACATTGAGAACAAGACATTATTAATTTCAAAATTTGTCGTTCTTTGTAAAAAGTTGCTAAAATGGTAGAAAAAACAGTTAAGACGCATCGAAAGAGACATCGCCAACCTCTCAAGAAATCTCCTCTAAAGTGTTGAAAATACCAGAAATTTTACTAGACGTATTTAAATATTTAAACGATCTGGACTTACAACAGTGTGAACTTTCTGGAAAGACCTTACTGAAGAAATCCTATATGAAAAAATAGCAATCTTTCGTAAGGTAATTATGTATTTAGTTTTTATACATCTGATTATTATTACATTTTTTACTATATACACTGACAGCTTGCTTAATTTTAATTATAGCAATAGAATTAATTATATGCCTAGTTTACAAAACATGTGAATGCAATTCCAAATAAATGATACAAGATATTTGTTCCAAATATTGTATTAAATGTTTATAAGAGTGTTGAACGTTCTATATATTTGCACGAGAATGAGCGTTAAATAATGCATACATATTCCATGAAGTATTCAAACATGCGTATATATTCTATAATATATTTAAACATGCATAGACGGTTTTGACTACTATTTGAACTGTTTATTTTTATATAAATACAGAAAAATCTTTATACAGTGATTACTCGATATAACAAATAACGTTATTATTCTTTGCTAGTCATTATGCATATAATTAATTTTAGTAGTAAATTTTCATCAAAAGTAAGTTGTAGTAAGTAGTAAATTTTTATCAAATCATTAAAAAATATGCACTTACACTGTCATTAAAAATTCTAATAACGCCTCTAAGAACACTAAAAAAGAAAGAAGAATATAAAAAGTGATAAGTTTTGATGAGGCACATATCGCAATTTATAGTAAGTCTTTACATAGATAATGTTTTGAAATTATACAAAATATAAGAATTGTGAAAACCTTACGAAACGAATTGTTTGATAATCTCGATTAAATAAAGCACAAACAGTACTTTCGAATTTTTAAAACAGGTAATAAGAAATTCTAAATCAGTGGTGTCCAATCCTTTTGTTTTTTTGGCCGCATTGAAAGAAGTCAAGGAGTTTTGGGCCACAAGTAGGCCTATATATCAGTGGTTCCCAATTAGTTTTTCCTGCGTACCACTTCAAAAATGAGCTTAAACTCGCGTACCTCTTATAGCAGAAATTCATATTAGTCCATACTAATATAAATTCGAAGGTAATTTTGTTTGTCTGTCTGTTACCTTTTTACGTCTAAACCGCTGAACAGGTTTTAATAAAATTTGGCACAGAGATTGCTTATGTGTTGGAGATGGACATAGGCTACATTTTACTGCGAGAAAATATCTTACTTTCACGACAAAATTCGATATAATGCAAGCGAAGCTGTGGGTAGACAGCTAGTGATAAATAGAATAAGTTTTTTTTACATTTGTTACCTTTAAATTACAATTCTAATAATAATGAAAATAACATAAGGCTATTTAATTTTAATGCGACAAATGTACACAATTTTTTTTGCACAACTTTTTGTAAAGTCTGGTTGCTTTTTGGTCAGCTTCAGTTCCGAGTCATTTTCGAGTTGAAGTCGGTGACGATGTTTAGTTTTCATGTTTGTCACAGCCGAAAATCTGCTCTTGCGGAGGTATGTTGTGCAAAATATTAGTAAATATTTCATTGCCCTTCGCTGACATGATAATAATGATAATTGTACAATTAACACAAATTATGTCATTTGTACAATTTTTGTTTCTTGCGTAAGAATTTCATATTCTTATTCATTTAGGTATTGTCACAAATGCTTTTTTTAAATGAAATTTCGAGAATATTTTTAGTTATAAATAAACGAATTTGTGCATTCGACATCGTGTTGTAAATTGCCGAATTTTTGATGGTCCGCCCATTATTTTTTTGATTGCTTCATCTCATGCATTTAAATTTTAAATCTACCGATTTTAGATTGCCGCGCGTATCCTTTCATGCAATTTCACGCGTACCACTAATTAGGAACAATTGCTATATATAATATATTGGTGGCCCGATATACAAGTATATTTAAAAGTTAACATGTCTAGATTATTATTATAATAATAAGTATTAAAACTTTATCAAGAAAAAGGATATTTTAAAAATTACTTCTACAGACACTTTCAATTTTTACTTAGAAATAGGTAAATTCATTTATTATAAAAGAGACAAACGGAAATTTATTTGAAAAACACAAATATTTGTTTTATTTGTGTCTCTAATTAATAAAAAGCGACGAAACACCATTTTAAAGTGCATTTTTATTCAACTAATATAATTATAAATAATATGTAGCCCAAAAGTAGCCAAAGCGCCAAATTATATTTTTTACGTCAAGCAAAGAAAAGTAGCCACATTTGGCGCAATGTAGCCAAATCTTGCAACGTTGGAAAAAATAATAATACTCTTTTATCGACACTACTGAAGTTTTCGAGAATTCTTTGCAATGAAGTCTTAAGAATTAGAACTTAATGTTATCCAACCAGCACTTTGTGAGCAATTGTCAGATGAGGTTTAAGAAATAGCGTTTTCCATTCTGAATATTTTGCTATTTTTATATTTTCTATCACATACACACACGTTGATTTTATCGATCTCCATAGTGCGTTTACATGAGAAAATTTTACTTTATATTCTGGTTTTTCATAACTTGATTTTCTCTCACTGAGAATACAAAAAATTGAATTTTTTGCAAAAATTAGAAATTCAAATAAAATTTGGTTTTGAAAACAAATTTGTTTTCTCTAATTCAGATTTTCTGATTTATTAAAATGTTTTATAAAATTAATATGATCAAAAAAGCAGTTAATTAGCATAATTTAGCACAATAAATGATTATATGTAATAATAATAGCAGATGAGCCCGGCATTGCTCGAGCAAAAAAGAACAGACATTAAGACTCTTTCGTACTTCTAATCCTTATATTATAATATTTGCTTTATATAACTACAAATTTTATCTCACGTAAGAGTTTAAAACACCGAGTTCCTAATATTACGCAATTAAAAAATTTTTTAAATTGCGTTTCGCGTTTTCTTCTTCTCTAAAAACCCTCTGAACGTTGAAGGGTCCGAGTTTAATCCACATTAACTCTTACGTAGAATCACTACTGATCTTAAAACACGTAAATATTTATTAATTAACATTAAAGTCTAAAGATTTCGAGAGCTTCGTGGTTCATTACCTTAACTTCTCGAATTCTGCCCTACAGATTGACTTACAGTATTTCACTTACAAAACTAGAATCATATTAAAATAACTACGGAATTGTTATGGAAGCAATAATAAGACCTAAACATCTATAAGATGATCATTTTGTCATCTCGTAAATATTACCGCTACAAAGATAATGATTAAATATTATTCAAATATTAATTTTTTTTACGTAATTATTACATTTGCATATCTGATACAATGACATTATTGAACTTAAGCAGTAAATGTAATAAATAAAAATGCATATTTTTAAAAATGTTTTTAGTAGTTCATTACAAGAATCGTATAGCTATAATGTTATAATTTATTGTAGTAACATAATAGAAATAATTATTTTATATTTCTTTCATATAATATGTCATTTGTAGAACGCTTGTATGAAATAAATACGTAATACCTAACAAATGCTCGAAAAAATGAAAAACGAAAGTTTCTAAAATTTATTGTCATTCAATAATTTTACGAAAATTATTTCGTTTACAAAAGTTACTTCACGTATACTAAATATTTACATTGTATAATTATTTAAACATCCAAAATTAATTTTCGTATTCTGTAAAAACCACCGACGTCAGTTCAATTACAAACTTTGTGGAGGAGAAAGGAAAACATACCTCGTGTTAAATGTAAATAAAGTATCCGATAATAAGCACTTTTACAAAGTTTAGACAATAGAAGAAATTCCACAATTGAATATTCTTTTCACCCCTAATAATCTTATAGATTCATCTGGGAGTTCGTATATCGGAATATACTCGGGAGTACTTTTTAATACCTCAATGAAGGTCGATTTTATTTCTTCCTTCGGAACCTTAACTAAAAATATGTTAAAGCTGCGCTGCCGCAAATATTTCATTTTTCGAAAAGATACAAATCCGTCCATACCACAGATCTCTCTTTCGTAGACGAAATCTTGCGAATACGTCGACTTCATACCGACCAAAACCTCTATTCCTTCGTGGTTTCGATGGCTAATTGGCAGAGCAATCGCATTCACCACACAACTTTTGGAAACCCAGAAATCAGCCATAAACAGAAAAGTTGGTTTCATTCTTGTATTTCGTTTCAACACTTCATACGTCATGGAATTTTCGGCAATTAACGAAGAATATTCAGTAGTTCTTCTCGGTTTAGCGTAAGCAGATATTATTGGTGGAAGAGTCGCGACATTTTTTTGAATTTGATATCTTCTTATGGATTTAACTTCTTTTGTCGAAATGCAAACATTGCTAATCAAGTTCAAAAGCTGTTCTTTTAACCGTGGTTCCAGCATAGAGAATCTAATCAACGGCAGGAACGGTCTTATTATTTCTCCCTTCGAAATGTCGTCGTGTGTTTTTCTCAGTTTACAAAATTTTTGCTCGACCCACTCAAGAAGAGCACGCAACAAATCAGATTCTTCTATTGTGGAAAAGACGGAGCACTTCAACAACTTGTAAATGGTACTTTCTTCACAAAGTTTGAAATCGTCTGTGTGGAAATAGTTCTTTTGGAACCAACGGAAACTTCGCCAAGAATGAAACTGCAATTGTTTTGCGTTGTGTCTGCAAGCAAAATCGTGGATGCGACAAATGTTTGTGCAGAAAATCGACTCTGTAAGATAATGGAAACACATTCTTTGCAGTTGGCTAATGAAGTAACGTTTGCCGATGAGGTACATTTCGAATCCATTATCCGCAGAAGTAAGAATAACATCTTCTTTCTCCAAAAACCTAAAACGAAACATTTACAAATTTAAATATCATAAATAATTGGCATATTTTATAGTATTTTACATTTTTTTGCGTAAAAAACAATGGCGAAAAAAATTGAACAAGAAAACTATTAAGTGTAATGTTTAAAATAGATCCGAAATTTTGAAAGGACCTTCAGTCAATATTTATAAATCCTTCGAAATATCCTCGTAGTTGGTGATGTGAGAGTATGCGAGTTGAACTTCACACCGACCAAAACCTTTATTAATCACGATTGCTAATTGGTAGCAAAATCGCATTTACGACATCGTTTGGTCATCCAATATACTAAGTAATGATTTATTAACTGTTTCGTTATTAAATAGTAAATAAATTTTACAAATAATTGCATTATTTCGACTCAATAAATTTGTTTTGTCCACTACTTTTCGGTTTTATTCCAATGCAAACCAATTAAAATAATTGCACCGAACTTTTTTAAAAAAATAATCTTTTTCTTTATACGGGTTAGTCGTATTGTTGTAAGTTAGATTTATACACCAAACACTAAGAAACGTCTGTACAATAGATTCGTACAAACCCTGCAAATTCATTCAGCATTTCCAATGTCAGAGGTAATTTCAGAATAAACTTCATTTCATTCGGACACACAATTATGAAGTTTTTCAGCAATCCTCCATTTTGTATCAATGATGTTCGTGATACGACGACACATTCTCCGTTCTCGTTGAAAATAGTCACTTCGTGAAAGTTAAATCGTTGTTTTTTGACGTTCGACATCTTATTTTGCCCCTTGAAACAATACGTGTATTAGTAGAAACTCGTACGAATAATAAAGAATATTCTCCGAATCACTTAAATTTTAGTCAACGATTTCTTTCCTGGATACTTGACACTCAAAACGAACACTTTTTCAAGTTAAGTTCACCGGAATAGAAACGGTTACGTCAATCATGTGTTAGTTTTTATGCAAATGAGTTCACTAAATAGCTGATACTGAACACTTTTGGAAAATATTAATATATATAAATATTTATTGTGCTAAATTTTGCTAATTATCTGCTTCTTTAATCATGTGAATTTCATAAGACATTTTAATAAATCAGAAAATCTTAGTTAATTAATAGGTTTGTTCCCAGTTTAATCATTGAAAGTCAGAGAATCTGCCAGGTAATGCTTACAATAATCAGTTCAAAAATTAAAAGTACGAACTCTTTGTCTAAAGTTAAGTCATAGGAAAAGATGTAGAAAGATGTCACCTGGCTAAGGTAAGTGGAGATCACCGGGTATATTTTTTATCTGTTATTTATCGATGGTTCTATTCGGTTTGACTGCAAAAAATTTTGTCTGTTTTAGAATTGGCTACTAGATGAGACTCTTATAAATTAAATAAAATGCGTAACAAACTTTTGATGTAACACAGTAACACAGTACGAATGATTGTAAGTAAACAAAAGTGTTAGTACTAATAATGTGTTCTATAGAACTTTCAATCAATAATAATTCTATCAAGTACAGATTGATCCAAATATTTTAAGTTTTCTGTTCATCTAGAGTTTACTTTCATACCTATTTTGTTTTATTTGGTTTATAAAACGTATGCCAACAAGTGACTTTATTCGTTTTGAAATTTAATACTGTATATTCATTTAGCAGCTTTTACAGAGTTTTTTTGTATATTTTATGGATACACTAAAATTCGTAACGGGAGATAATAGTAGTCGGATGTATCTCCAGTAAGGTCGGAGTTAATGTCGATTTTACTCGTTATTAGCGTTTACAATTATTTTTATAAAACTTATCTGTAATCTCAAAACTAAGCTTTTGGTCGTGTTATGATAGTTAAAAATATAAAAAGTTTTTAAAAATAAAATATGACAAAAGTTTCCAAAACTTATACTTTATTTATAGAGTAAAAGATTTTGAATTTATTTTGATGTATTTTCGAATATATGTCAAAGCTTTCTACAGTAACAAAAATTTAAATGTTTTTTTTTTTTTGTTATTTAAATTTCTTAACATAATGAATAAATTGAAAACATAATTAATGTAAATTTACTTTCTCATTTGGCTCCTACCGCCCTTTGGGTTGTAAGAGGGCCTTTCTAACCATGTCTATCGTGGTTTCGACAGGATGGTGACGACGGGGCCCGAATTTTCCGAAGAAGACCAGTTCCCTGCAAATATTCTTGGAGTGTTCGCCCTATTTCGATTCAGGGTTTTTCAAAACCATAGGTGAACAATTAATTATAAACATATAGTTTAAAAATACGTTCAGTATATCAAATTTATACGAACTATTTAAAAATCGTTTAAGGAGAAACTAAAAGTTTTTAATTAATTAAAGAGAAAATTAGAATATAAATCCACATGATTATGAACTTTCACTTTCATAATATTCGGGTAAGAGCTTTATTTTTAGGTGACGGTGTTACTATCGAGACGTTGTGCGATGGCGAACGGCCTCGCCGTCTCTACAAAATGCCACAAAAGTCCTACGACGGTAACACAACGTGGCACGATCATGCCGCCATTAAAATAAGCATGCGCCTTTCGATGTGTCGGGCCGAATGCCTCCGAGTTCGAGCCCGTGAAGAAAATGGAACGACACGAAACAAGGTCGGTGGCGATTGTAACATATATTAGACATATATAACAGTTGAGTATAACTGTGACTTCTCACAAATCAGTACCATGTTGGAAAAATCAAGCTAAACTCTTATTGGCTCCTGCAGTCGTGTGCTGACTCTTGATCGTCGTTGTGGCAAATGTAGTGGACTATAATCGTTTTTCCAACAACCACGTTTTCTTTACATGGCTATGGAGAAAATTATGATTGGCTTTTCAGCAAATTAACTTTCCCATCGTGTTCTATACGTTAAATCTACAAAATGGCACGTTTCATTTATACACGCATATTAGTGGACTTTGATCGTTCTTTCCTCGAACCTTCAATTGAAATAGTTCACATATGATTAACCCACAGATAACCGACAACACTGCAACTGTAGCCTAAATATCTTCTAATTTTATAATTAGTTGACCTTTTAAAACCAGTAAAATGTATTGACATAAAAAAGTAAACATACATCCTTTCGTTACTTTTGTTTTATTTGAATACAGTTATTAAGGTTAACTATTTCGATACATTCATGCAGTATAATGATTCATTCAACATAATGCTGCAATTTAACAGTTTTTACTTGTTCTAATATAAAATCTCTAAACTTTTATCGGTTCTGTAGTTTCTAGTAATTAATGTTATATAAAGCGTAATCGATTTTTGAAACAGTTTTTAATATATTTTCATAAACATTCTAATTTGAAATATATATATTTCTTTAGTATACTTAAATTTAAGCGATCTCCGTAACTAAGTACAATAACTTATAATTTCGTCCATAAAATAAAAAAAAATCCATTGAAACATTTATTAAATAAAAAAAGTAGGTCTTTGACAAACAGTCTCGAATTTTATCAGTTTTCTTTTGGTTACAGATGATGGAAACCAATTGTACATAACACTACATGCAGTATACCACGTTTGCCCCGATTTTTCGGTATTAAAACAAAAAAAAAATTTTTTTCTATGGTTGGGGGAAAATACTGAACTTAAGGCAGAAGGTAAAAATGTTAAAAAAAATAAATTTGGGCAAGTTTTTCGTATTGTTAGAATAATGTCTTTGTTTATCCCACCTAGACCCATGGCTTTTGGAGATAATTTATAGAGTCATTGACCTCAGAAAAAGTAAAATGTGGGTCATCCTTCAGAAGCTCACCATCATTCCTGCCTGTTCTAATTACAGAGTGCGCGAGATTGTCCTTCGCGAGGAAATCAGAAAGGCAGAAATAATCAAAAAGGTTAGAAACTGTGGCCTCAAGCTGGTAGGATTGTCAATATTGCTACTAAGAAAACTACGAGGTTTGAGTTTGTTTACACAGAGCTTATATATAAAACCCCATGGGTCTCCACCTGCACCAGCACAGAAGGACTTCCAAGAATTTAGTTTTGCTTTCTTAATGGCCTCCTTATACACTCTTTAGTAAGAATGGTACTACATATGCGATTGCTACCTCCTTTGATCATAACATCCCTGAAATACCCTGCGCAGTCTATTGTTGTTTTGGCGCATAAAAGATAAATCCGAATTCCACCATGGAGTTATCCGTTTTTTGTTCTTCCTCCTGGGAATGGAGATTTGGAGAATAGCTGACTCAATACAGGCCTTAGCCTCAGTATGTGATACAATCCCAAGTGAAGATATACTGATCCGCTGTATATTGTCCTGGAATTTGCACCAGTCAGCTGCCTTGGTATTGAAAGCATTCTTATTGTTCGCTTCTGTATCCTGTAGCTTATTGCAGTCTAAGCTATAGGTTATACACTCGTGCTCAGAGAGACAGTCAAAAACGCCTACCAGCTAATCCTGAATAATAGAGCAGAGACCTTTGGAACAGATGGTCAGATCAATCCAGGAGTGACCATTAGATTACGAAAAGGTTTAGTGGAGAGTCTGGGTCACTGATCACCAGAAGGACATAAAGCGATAAAGTCCTCCATGGCCTCATCCCTGCCATCTCTTTACTTCCCCCCAAGTAAGCGAATGCTCATTAAAGTAACTGGAAATTAAAAAACTACGATTACTGAAATAAGTTACAGCCAACTCCATGTGGTGGATGATTTCATGAATATCTGACCTACTTAAGCAATAGACGTTGAAGATGATAATGTGTAAATCAGGAAGGCAGAATTCAATACAAATGCATGTAGATGAACAAAACTTTGGGTGGGAGATAGTAGCCAAGGTAGGATTAGTAATAATGACTGTAGCCCACGGTCCTTCATCCTGACTCTGAATGATAGTGTCATCGTTGCTAAAGCAAGCTACCCTATTCTTGTGACAATAGGGCTCTTGCGCTAGAGCAATATCATTGTTGTTAATATCCTGTCAAAGCTGAGAGCTGGCAGACAACGCTCGTTCCAGATTAATCTGTACAATGCGTATTTGAAAGTTCCTATGACAAATGTCAGTATTTCTGTTAGATGCCATGACCAATTAACGCAAGGAGCTGTGTTCTTGATCGAATAAAGGCAGAACAAACTTTATCGAGCGCATTGTGATCTATTTTCTTAATATTATCTCTAATGCAGTTCACACATTTTGGAGTTTCCGTTTTCTTATCGCAATCTTTGAAGGTATGATTGCCTCTACACTGACTAAATGTACGATCGTCTGCTACACAATTCTTGGCGAAATGCACAAATTTTAGGCATATGAAACATTGATTCGATGGGAGGAAGTCTACGACACAACACCTAGTCCACTGCAGGTTCACTTTCTCTTCTATGAGGAGGAAACACGTGAGGTCCGGAGAGACCTCTGCAACTTAAGAAACGAGAGTGTACTATGCTGTCTAATTGGGAAGCACACCCTAATCTTCTCTAGAAATGCTTCTTTGGAATATATCTCGGCAACCCGGCTGTTCTGCTCATAAATGGCATCTAAGAGCTGGTCTCTCTGAATGGATTTAGTTACCGTCATAATCTTGATCAGTGGGCGTCTGTTTTTCGGAATAACCGAACGTAAACCGGAAACCTCAGAAACAGCATTACATAAAATCCCCACCTCTGCACTACACTCCAAATCAACAACAATCCCTCCTTTTTGAATACGGCGTATTCTCTGAACACCTATTTTTAAGCTGTACAGGTCGAAATTCTAGAAAGGAAGTAAAAATTGAAAAGAGGGCAAGTAGTAATTATTAAAGTGAAATTTGAAAAACAAAATGTAGATTTGTATATTTCCACTGTCGTCCCTCCGTTCGACCAACCGCTTGTCTTTACTTAATCTCTAAAATGGTGATAAAGCCGAAGCCAGATATCGAAAGCATAGCAATAGTAAATCCTGATTAACTATATATGAACTTCGGATGCAAATCGAAAGTCATGTTATTTCAGTTCGAAAGGTTTTCCCGAAAAATGTTAGATGACAGCACAACTGTATTGGTTAAGGAAATACATGATGTACGGGAGGCAAAACAATGCTAATTTCAGGTGAAGAGAATATATTTTATATTAAATAAATTAAAAATATGATTAAATTTCAGCCCGGCATTGTGTCAATGTCACAAACTTACTCGATTTTATGTACAGTACATTTCAACAGAAATTAAGGAACGAAGAATGTGGTTATCGTTGATCCAATCGTTGACCTGTGGAACTTATCTTGTACATTCAGAGAAAATAAGTTTCCGTTGACATATAAAATCGCTATATCTGATCTTTTTCCGGGCAAAAACAGGAAGTTGTGTCCTTCTAACTTTTAACTCTTGAATCAGATGTAAATTCGGTCGTGAATGATCTAGATCAGGTAAGAATATTTTCAAGTGCATAATATTTAGGTAGAAAATAATCGTGTTGCACGGTATAAATAATCTTCATTATTTCACTTCTCATTATTGATTTATTTCAAGTTCATTATTGCACTTATCGTTTTCGATATTAAAGTATAAAATTAATATATGATTACTCAGTTTTAATTTGTAAGACTCTGACTGCTGCAGTCGCCTTATGGAAAGTAATAATGAAATATTTTTGTTGCTTGATATTTCCTTTCATTTTGATTAGAGATTTAGAAAAAAAAATGTCTTTAATTGGGCTACAATTTGAAAAATTATTATACCTATAAATTCCCGCTCTCTTAATGTTCGTTAGTATATCTGTTCTTTAATCTAGAGAACAGAGTAAGATACATGAAAGACGACACCACATGTGAAAAGCTTGTGGCAGACGGCCCCAATTAACTATAATATATACACACTTTCGGTGTAAACCGAAATTCAGATTATTATTTCAATTCGAACATTTTTTTCTGAAAGCAGTTAGATAGATGATCTGCCGACTCTTTTCGTAATTAATTATCTCCAATTCAATTTTTTAAAAAATAAACAAATTAATTTTCTATTATTTAATATTTAATTTTTAAATAAAATTAATATAAATATTAGAATAGCTGTAAATCACTTTTTTCAAAAATATTCAATTGCACACAGCATGATTACGTTAAGGTCTTCGCTAAAAAAATTGCATAATTTAATATTTTGCATAACGCACACAATATAGATTTCATATAAATTAAGTGATTTTGTAAAAAATCACATTTTCAATTGTTTTGTAGTTTAAATGATATACAGTAGAGCGTCGTTTATCCGAAACGTCGGTTATCCGAAAGAATTCCATTCGGCAAATTTAAATTTTCGCTAGTGCTGTGGCGCTGCAATCTCTGGCTATATCTTGGGCTACTCCAATATTTTTTTTGTTGATGTTTGTGTTTTAGCTGGCAGCATTGGCACTTCTGTGTGGTGTCATGCTGAATCGAACGTTATTGATACTAGATTAACTACTAAAGTATAATATTTTTTGTTTTTATATTTTTCAATATATTTATTTCGTTTGTAAAAAATAAAGAAATAATCTTTAACGATACAATAGCCACGATTATTATTTTAAAAAGTATACGTTTGGCTGAACATCGACGAAAATTCAACGCGAAGCGCCACGCAACGAAGAAAACTTTCACCATGCGATAGGTTAATATATTTTTTCGTACATAATCGGTTATCCGAAAAATATGTTATCCGAACAACCCGTCCCCAATTGATTCGGATAAACGACGCTCTACTGTATATATATGGTTCTCTGAGAGAGGTAAAGGGCTGCTATACTTTTAACACCCCTTTTCAGAGTATCGAGTAAGAGGACCCTTTTTTTCATATCCATTATAGGGGAACCTAATAGTCAAAAACGGGAAACTACACGTTAATTTTTCTTAGTTAACTAACTTCTCGACCATTTTGTATATTGGTATAGAAAACAGTGATTTCATAATCATAAGTTTTTGCATTAATTTTTATGGTTTAATGCTCGTATTAAAAAATACATAATTTTAAAAGTCGTTCAAATTTTCTGTAGTAATTTCTATGCTAAAATGTATAAGTATAATTTTTCCTCAATTCTTACCTCGTTATTTTTCCTTTTTTCCTTTATCTTCAACAATATTCTGCAACATTCAGGGGTAAGATTTACCCTCCGAATGAGGGGGTAGCCACCCCCCAAAGGGTAGCCCTCCCCCGTACGAACAATAAGGTCAAAGGAACCATACCCCTACGCGTGACCCTTCGCGAGATATAAGCCCCTGAAGTTTCGCGTACGTCATATCCGGTCATATGACATCGTTGTCAAAAGGCAGTCTAGCGCGCACGAAAATAATTTTAACGCAGTCTCGCGAACACGTTCCTTAGGTCTCTCTCTCCTCGCGTTTCCCCATTGCCGTCTGTCCCTTCCGCGCCGGCCCGCAGTTCACGTCCCCCGTCTGAAGTCATTCGTAGTCGTCATCTATTGCCTGTAAATATAACTATACATTATTATTTATTAGTCTTACCTTGGCCGGGCCGCGAACCCGGGTCTATGTTGACTGTAGTCCAAGCCTTTGTCCACTAGTCCAGCACGTCTGCTTACCAGAAACATTTCGGAAGTCATATTTGAGACAAACGAGCCCAAGGACAGCACTGCGCATGACAGCCAAATCACGTGGTCGTTCTCAGCCATAGAGATGCAGCGTCTCGCGGGCCAATGGGGCGCGCGGTCACGTGACACTCGGAACCGCCTTCCGACGCTCCGCGGGCCAATTGGGTAGCGACCGCGGGTCACGTGACACTCGTAACCGTTTCCCACGATTATATAAGCTGTACTCGCCTTCATATCCTCGAACCCAATACTGTATATGTTACAGAAACGAACATGCCTTATTCGTGTGATATTTCGGCGTCTCCCGTTATGGATCCCGCCACAATATTCAATAATATAACATCTTACAGTTTTCTTCGCTATCTTCCCACCGAAGAGGCTGCACAAAAGTTTTGCCATCTTGTGGGGCTTGTGCCTCATCCAGACCTAACTGGTTTCTTTCCGTCATGTCCTAAGTGCGGAGGTAAGCCTTTTCTCGATTCCCGCGTTTACACGAGTGCTATCTGCAGCTATCTAGGTTAATGCTACTAATGGTTCGAAAATGGCGTCGCTTCGGTTAGGTTCGTTTCGTTTTCGTTACATTAGCTACATTTTTAGCCGTCTGGACCACAAACCGTCGGAAGTACGGCCATCTTGAAACCATGGATAACAGTAACAGCTATCCTGTTTCGATATTTGACCACGCGAGTTAATAGCAGTAGTAACAGTAATATGTTAACTGCCAATATTCCAATTTACTAGTTTTTCGATATTTTTGTCGTAATCTTTAGGCACTATGCGGAAGGAACCGGCTCCATCTGACAGGTTCGGATTCGTCTACCGCTGTGAAAAAGTACAGCAGAAAAAGAAGATGAGGAGGCGGACTGGCGGCACCGTCTTCAGGGCCATGTGCACTGGTTCCCTGTCTTGCACCCACAACACCTTTTTCGAAAGGACACAGCTGACAGCCCAAGAGGTATGACATTTGAAGTCGCTCGCGAAACGTGATCGCAGAATCGGCGGTTTCTTTTTCTCTGGGTCACGTTACGCTATGCATTTCTGTAGTTTGATCGTATGGCTTGAGATGATATGTGTTTTGTTGGTTTTCTATTTTACAGGTGCTGATGCTTGTCTATTCGTGGGTCAAGCAGGAGCCGGTCACCGTCGCCGCGGAGGAATGCGGCGTGGCCCCCAAAACAGCGGTAGATTGGTACAATTACTGCCGTGAAGTTGCGGAGGTTTTCGTCTCCCACCAGCAAAACATCCAGCTCGGGGGTGAAGGCATGACCGTCGAGGTGACCATCGACCCACGTTTCTGACTTTGCCGAAATGTCTGTCTCTATATTCGTATGTTTTATTTTCAGATCGACGAGACCTTCACCCGGAGGCGAAAATACAACCGCGGCCGCGTAACTAAAGGCACCCAAATCACCATCTTCGGTGCCTATTGTCGGGAAACAAAAGAGGTGATGTACTGGCATGTAAGTAGTAGCCAAGCATTATTATTTCCTTTTATTTTTTAGTTTTTGTGGAAGTTTTGTTATAGTTTCTCGTATTCTTTCAGGTGGACAACAAGAGCCGACGGGTTCTCTGGAGCCACATGCTCAGATACATCGCCCGCGGTTCCATCATTGTTTCCGACAGCGCGGCCCAATATCGCGGTTGTACGACGATGGGCTTCTCTGAACATAAGATCGTCAATCACAGCCAGCGGGGCCCCGGGAGGTAAGGAAGATAAAGCTGTGCAATGTGTTATGTGAAAGAAATGAACAGGCGTTATTGAAAAGTGACATTTTTTTTCTATTTTCCGAGCAGATTCGTCGACGCCGATGATCCCGAGGCCCACACTCAGAACATCGAGTGCAGAAATCGCTGGCTGAAGAAGTCCATCAACTCGCTCCGCACGGACAGGAGCCTGCAGAGCTACAACTGTACAGTACGTAGGCCTACGTGTACAGGACGCGAGTCCTGTCCCAGTTGCCAACAACATCGGCAAAATTCCGGCAGTTTCTCGGGGACATCGCGGCCGTCTACCTGGGCCCCGGTCATCAGGGTCTCCAACTCCGGACGATTGGTGTGCCCGTGGATCAACATCTGCCGCCGGACGAGCCCTATTTCGATGTTCCCGTGCACGAGGGCGACGAAGAGGAACGGCAGGGGATGACGACCGCCCAGTGAGTAGTGCAGCATGTGTATAGTGCGCGTGACCAAAGGATACCTATTTGTGGATGTGAAACCTGGATTATGTGATTTTTCAGACAACATCGGGCGCAAACACCACCTTCGTCATCGACTCCCAGGACCTAGCCGAGGCGGGGACCAGCGGCCTCACCCCGTCCTCACCTACGCAACATCGGGAATAGGCTAGGCCTCGCCAGGTAGCGAAAGGATGTAGCGGGAGACGCAGGAGGAGACGCTGTTGAAGGTGAGTGTACAATCTGGTTTCAAAACGGTTTTCTATTATCCTAAGTAGTGACAGTCACCTCCGGAGAGGTAGGTCAGGTGTTTTGGACAAGCCGCGAAAGCGGCGCGTAGTACTAGCCGACCGGGCGAGCGAAACCCAGTCAGCCGATTGCAGAGACAGAGTTTACATTAAACGACGTTTACATTGGCTCTTACTTACTTCGCTATTACTCCCCTGTTTTAGGAGTCGTTCGGCCAATCGGATTATTTCTTCGTGACGTCAGAAATGGTCGAGTGAGTCTAGAAAATAGGTCAAATAACTTGTTTCTAATCGCTGTCTTGTAGACAGCGATTAGAAACAAGTTATTTGACCTATTTTCTAGACTCACTCGACCATTTCTGACGTCACGAAGAAATAATCCGATTGGCCGAACGACTCCTAAAACAGGGGAGTAATAGCGAAGTAAGTAAGAGCCAATGTAAACGTCGTTTAATGTAAACTCTGTCTCTGCAATCGGCCGAGTGTGTCGGCGAATGAGGGGCCCTAGACCCTCCCGAGGTCGAGGCGGAGCGCGGGGTCATGCGAAAAGGACCTAACTCCGATAATTAGACTGCAGTAACGTTAGAATAGGTCGATAGGCTTAGCGTTCGATAGGCTTAGTAGAAAGAGCGACGCGACTCGTCGATCCCGATCGCCGGAAATGACGTAGGGGATTCTTTACAGGGCTATATCTCGTAAAGGGTCGTGCGCAGGGGTATGGTTCCTTTGACTTTTTCGTTCGCACGGAGGGGTCTTCAATTCGGGGGGTCGCCGATCCGCTCATTCGCAAGGTAAATTGTGGCTAACATGCGGTCACGTGACCCGTAGAACAATTTTCGGAGGGCTATATCTCGCGAAGGGTCGCGCGTAGGGAGGTGGTTCATTAGACATTTATTGTTCGTACGGGAGAAGGCTACCCGTTGGGGGTGGCTACCCCCTCATTCGGAGGGTAAATCTTACCCATTCAGGCAGACCCATCTTAGATGCGACTGGTGGAAAAGAATAGAACCCGAAATATTCATGTGAAAATCTCCAACGAAAAATTTCTGTAGTTCTTTGATTGTCTGCGTGCCCCGTAATAGTTATCTTTGCGATCTGCTCATATTAATATTCATAAGATTAAACTTTCCATAATAAATTCTTAAACTTGGTCAAGTGTACCTGCATCTACATTCTAAAAATTCAAATTTATAAATTTACTAGCTTACTTGGCGTTACCCGGGATTATGAAACAAAGTTCATAATACTGTATAATAAATTATTAATTTTACGAAAATTCTGTTTAAAAAGAAAAATATCCGAGTCCTCAGAAGTAATAATTTGAATTTAATACCAGAAACAATATTTTTGTTGATTTTTTTTTCACCAGAAACAATAGTTTTCACAGTATAACCTGGAAATGTGAAGATGCTTTTAGGAAGTCTTCGGAGTACATTAATATTTGATCCGCATTGAATAGGTTGTGATGGCCGAGCTTATGACTCATTTTTAGAACATTATCAGTGTTCGGTATCATTCGTATTAATTCAGAAAAAAGTATATGTTTGGGCAGGAAGCGCGTGTATAACGGTTTTTAATTTTTTTATTGGTTTTGAGAACGAGCGGAAAAAAGACGGAAAAGATGGCGTCTACGTATTGCATGGTGTGATGATGATTTTTTATCTGTTCAACTTGTATTAGTTCAGTTTATATTAAAAGTAACTAAGAGTGTTTATGCTTCGTTGTATCATTTGTCCGGAAACAGTGCGAAGGCTCAATGACATTTCATTGGTCCGTCAATGCGGATTCTGGTGTGGTTGACGAGAGTTAAGCCTAATAGAGACATCAGCTACTTCATCCATCCACATCCAGCCGGATACTCGAAAACTTAAATATTGAGTACCGTTTATTTTTTTCTCGGACGAAAATCAATACGACCACGTGGATAGTATAGTCATTTCAGAAACATTGGCAATTGGAGGACATCTTAAGACATAACGAACATTCAAGATGGAGGCACTCTTAAACAGAAGGAAGGTACTAAAGGGACGGGTAACTAGAATTGAAAACATGTTAGAGGAACATGGAGTTCAATCTCTCGGTGAGGTAACGGCACAACTATATCTTAAAAAATTAAACGCATTATCGGAAGAAATCGATCAGTTACAACAAGACATTATTGGAGAATGTTTGGAAGACGAATTTGAGGTACATGATGCTCAATATAACACACTAATTGGTCGCGTGGAAGCCATGACCATTCGACTCATGACTGTTGAACAAAATTCAACAACCATAAGTTTAGTGCACAACAGTGCGAATGGAACAGAAGTTAAACTTCCAAGATTGGAACTCCCGGTTTTTAACTGCAAGTACGACGAATGGCTCTCTTTCCGCGATTTATTCACAGCAACTGTTCATAATAATTCTACGCTATCTAGTGCCCAAAAACTCCAATATTTGAAATCGTCAGTACGACAGGACGCCGCTTTATTGATTCAATCTTTCCCCATCACGGATGGAAACTATCAGGAAGCTTGGGATACATTGTTAAGAAGATACAATCACAATCGTGAAATAATTGATTCCTACATTCAGAAGTTATTCGAGCAACCCAGCATTGCACAAGAATCAGCCACTGCGTTACGACACTTACTAGATACAACTAATGAGTGTATTCGTGCACTGAAGGTATTAAAGCAACCAGTGCAACATTGGGACTCTATTCTGCTGTATATTCTCAAAGAAAAAGTGTTTCAAGAATCTCGTAGGCAATGGGAACTTTGTCAGAAGGACACAGAACAACCAACATTTAAAGACATGACTTCATTTTTAGAACAACGAGCTAGAGCACTGGCTGTTTCCCAAACCAATATTCATTCTGGCCAATCAAGACCAATATCCAGACTTCGTCCGTCTTCACATTCCAAGCAAATAACTTCTGCAGCACATCATGGTATTGTGCAGCCAGCATGTCCCATATGTCATGGCACACATCCAGTTTTCAAGTGCTCGACATTTTTGGGAGCATCGGTGAACGAACTGAGAGATCTAGTTAAGAAGCATGAATTATGCTACAACTGCTTAAGGTATTCATTTGTTTTTCAGTAATTGCTTCAACTTTATTAACAGAAAAGTAATTGTTTTTACTTCTAAGAATTTATTGGTTTCACAAATTGGCTTAACAGTTAAATGATGTAATATACAGGTTTTATCAAAAAATGAGGTTTTATTGAACACGTTATTTTCTATAGCGTAATTTATTGTTTTTACAATATAAATTGTTCTGTTTAAAATAACTCTATACATTAAATTAAAAAAACACGGCTAGATTATTAATTAAAGAATTATTACTTGCTTTTCTAGATGCAATGTATCAACTTTATTTTACCACACATTTCGTTGAAGTTCTTTAGTTCGTGAAAATAGTACCAACGATTAAAATGTAAATAAAATAATAACCGAATTAGTTTAAAATTTACATAAAATGCTGATGACTTCTTAAAATAATTACAAATGTAATTTACAAATTTATATTGTTTTATAAATTATATATGAAAAATTAAATCTAAAACAATATAACAGTAATATATCGTGAAATACGTTGATTATAATGAGAGATCATATCATCAATTGGTTATTATTATTATTATTATTATATAGCTGTCCTAAAACACTGTAAATTAGATAAATTAACAACGTTTATTATAATCAACGTTAGGCTATTGTTATCAATTGTGATAATTACTCTCGGGGACAAACGATAAGTATATATATGTAACCCATTCATTTCGTGTCCGTCCCGTAACCGTTTCATAACGGACACTAGAGGCGCCCCTATTGCGTGTCATATTTCAAACATTCAAATTAACAATTTTAATTCTTATTTAAATTAACAATATAAATTATTATTATTCATTTGGCCCATAAATTATTATTTGGTCAATATAACAATATAAATAATTCAGTACATTTGTAATAGGAATTTATTATTTCACGGGCTTATATCTCGCGAAGGGTCGCGAGTAGGAGTATAGTTCCTTTGACTTTATTGTTCGCACAGAAGCTACAGTTTGGGGGGGGGTCGCCACCTCTTCATTCGTAGGGTAAATCTTACCATTGGGACTTTAACAGAGCTGTAGAGCATATTGATAGGAACAAAAAAGTCAAAGGAACCGTGTCTCATGGAAAATTGTACAGAACGCCCACTAGGGGGCGTCCCGGGCTACCAGTTGTTAGATATTTGGTACTAAATAGATCCTATCTTCCAACTTACTTATAACTAAAACGTGCTTTTTATCTTTTACATGCCGTAAGGGAATGTCAAGAATTTTTAGAAGATACTCGTCCTGCCTGCAGAATATTACTTGAAGGGTTTCTTCGGAGCTGAACATTTTTCTTGCGATTCTTTTAGTTTAATTTTCTGATCTGTCGAATTAATGAGTTTTCTTGCAAGAAATGTAAAATATTTTAATGTATAACGTTAAATTAAATTTACAGTGTGTGGTGAATAAAATTGTACACATTTGTACTACAATTGCTTGTAATAAATTGAGTTTCGACAACGAAAAGTTTCTATTTTCTGTTTAATGCTATTAGCCGATTATTGTGATTAAAAAGGCACGTCCTAAATTACAATAAACCGATTTCACTCTACATATAAATTATGTAACCAACAATAAGGTAAATATAAGTGCAATTTGTAACAAAGATAAATTCTTTGCTTCAGTCATTCCTTTCGTCGTTCACACCATTCACAGTTCATAAGAATCGCAAAACTTACGGAAGAAAATGAATAAAGAAAAGGTTTTATCTTTGTTAAAAGTTGTACTTATATGTATTGTATTTTTTATTAAACGTAAATAACCGTCGGCCATGTTCGATTCTATTACGTAGAGATCACTCTCTGGATGGTGAATATTCTGTTTTTCGTAAGTTTAATAGATGTCAACCTTTACAGTTTACGAGTTAAGAATATGTAAGAAAAAAGTGCATTAGAATAGTCAATAGTAAATGCATTGATATCGAGTTATCTGTCGTTCCAATACAGTATTTTCAAGAGGAAGAAAACTCGCGTAATTAATCATTGATAACTCTACATCAGTGATAACACGGTATCAACCTGTCAAGAGATGTGTCTTTTATGTAATCGAATTTATAAAAAATGAAAATGTATGAATATTAAATCAGTAATTATTCCTTTTAAATTACTAATAAATACGTACTGTTTGAGGATATTTGAATTTTAAAGATTCTGCAAATCTGACATCAGTTATTAAGATTAAAATTATATTAAAATATATTATTAAAACACTAAAAAATACTGTATAGCTATAAGCGATTTTATTAGTCAAGAATCAGTAATATTTGCTGCTAAGTTTGCACTAATTAACTATTTCAATTTCGTTTCTCCTAGAACAGTTTCACCTGAAATGTTTCAAAGTAAATATTCGTTTATAATTGTAATTACGTAAGATATGTTTTTTATTCTATTCGCTAATGTAGTAAAGAAATTTATTAAATTTAGTTAATATTTACTAAATATAAAGTAGGGAGTAAACTAAAGTTTCCATGTTTTCCATACCTCGTCCTCACACACAACTGAAACGTTCTGATTTATGTTTTGGCTGTATGGTAAGATCACATATTCCTTTTGTATTATAGAAAAAAAAATATGCCATTCGCGTTAACTAATCGAAAATACTCTGAGAATGACATCACTTAGTTTTGGATCAGTAATGGAAGTATTAATAACTACATCCCATTTATTTTTCAGATTTTTCAACACTTGTCTTAAATAGTGCCAAATATCGTTTGTACATTAAAATTTCTTCGTGTTAACAATTGTAAAGTTTTTAAGATATCATTAAATTGAAAGTTAATGCTACAGTTAATTATTTTTTCTGAATGTCTAATTTTTACATTTTTTCTTTAAGAAGGCAGCCAACATTTCTCTTGAAAAATTTCCTGCAAAAATAACAAGTTTTGAAGTAGAAACTAAATATTTACATCTGAAAAAAACGAATTTGATATTGTGAAGTAATTACTTTCAAGCTATGCAGAAGTAACTTTTTCTGCATTTCTTTGCAGTAATTAACATATACGAATTATTTTGTACCTTAACATTCAAGTTTAATATTTTCTATATCGTATGTTTTCTGAATCAAATCCAAAGAAGAAGAAGTTTTTCTCTGTAAATTGTGGCAAAGAATTCTGTTGGAAGACTTCACTTTGAAATTCATAGCAGGATTTACACAGGAGAGAATCCATTCTGTTGCCAGTAATGCGGTAAAGACAGTGTTGCCGCAATGAAATTTCAAAACGTACTGTAGCGCCTTCAGAAAATGTACTATTTTCCTTCAAAATGTACTAGTTCTATGAATACTTTGTTTACGTGCCTATATATATATATATATATATAGGCACGTAATATATATAGTTTATTGTCAAATAATTTAATTTAAAATTTTATTTTTGGAATTTTTTGAAAGCTATTTATAAATATCTACACATCTATTAGTTATTATAAAATGAGCATTACATTGACAACATTTATTAATAATACTATTGAATTTCATCTTAATTTTATAACCAATCGTGCTTTAAAAAAATAATTATAAATTTGTTATATTATATTATTATATTCTTGTTTGCTTAAAACATGCGACTCAAAAAAAACCCAAAATGGCGGCTCAAGAAGTAGATCACGCGTCCTGGCCTTCTTATATAGACCTTGGAACAGTCGGAAGCGCGGCCATTTTGGAACCACACGTAACATTAACCGTTATTTCTTTTACTACGATTACTAAAATTGAAGTTCATAATTTAAGAATTAAATTATAGTGGTAGAAAATAATATAAAAGTATTTATATTATTTATACTCGTACAATTTCAAAACTATTTTCTGTAATAATTTGATTCTGACTTAACGGATATTTTGATATTATTGACGACAAAAGTTTAAAATCATTGATTTCCTTACCTGTCCATTATTTTTGTTTGACGGAGTTGAATTGTTTGGACCACGTGGCATGAAAAATTTTGTCAAGGTCCTGATGAGAATGTGCAGACAACTGAACGTGTGAAAGAAGACCACTGAGTCAAGACCGTTTACACGTGCAACTATCTATGTTGCTGACGTCGACGAACACACACCATTTGTATGTTGTGATTGGATAATTTAAATTAGCAAGCAGTGACACTAACGACACTTTATTAAACTAATTTTTCTCATTTTTTCGTTAAGGTGTGAAATATTATTTTGTACCGTAAATGGTACTTGAAATATTATAATGTACTGAAAATGTACTACAAATCTAAATATACTTTCAATTTACTGGAAAGGGCAAAATGTACCAGAAAAGTAAAAATGTACTAGGAACGGCAACACTGGGTAAAGACCAGATTTTTGGCAGTTATTCCGGAGAGAAATCTTTTACCTGCAACCAATGCGAACGCAGATTTACACAAAGGATCAGTCTAGTAAGGCGTCTTCGAATTGATACAGGAGAGATACAATCTAACTGCGATTATTGTTTACAAAAGATCGCTTACAAATACAGTTTGAATTCTCATATGAAACGCCATAACAAAACGATACTTAATTAATATAAATATTAAAAAGTTTGATATTTGAAAGAAATAATATAATTCCCAACCGTACTGTTTGTTCATTGCCTACTACTTTCAGTTTTTCTACCTGACAATATAACAAAATGAAAAATTATAGTGTAAAAAGAAAACCATATTTACTCCAACGGGACTCGAAACAACAACAACCATATCAATATGAAACTAACGCACCCAGACCACACCGCTAGCCACATGGTCGACAATGTAAATTATGAAGGCTTTAATTTATTGTGAAGTGACTTCAATGTTAAGCACGTAATGGTCCACTTAGTTATATGCTAATTTCTTAGCTATGTGTATGAAAAATCACAATAAATACACGTATAAAGCCAGTTTTAATGTCGAATATACAGAATATACAAGTAATGCAAATTAAAAATTAACTGCTACTGCAGAGAGGCGGTGACGTCAAAGTCATGTGGCGTCTGCAACCAATTACTGTGATGATTTCTTTCTACTTGTAAGCGCGTGTTGCCTCCGTTCTTCGACGTCATACTCGAGGGTTCAGTGCGGAAACGAGCCGAAAAAATGGCGGATCGAGAGGTGCAGAGTGGGTAAGTATTGTATTGTTTTTTGTTTATACCGTTTCTATATATGTGGGCGCAAAATAATTTTACGTGATTTGTTATTGACTATCGTATGTGTCTCTTTTATAAAAAAATTGAGAAACAAAGTACTGCTATCGAGAGCTTAAAGTATAACGTGATAAATGACAAAAGTTGATTTTCTGTCTGTTATTTGGACTTATTTTATCACATATGTTTGCGTCAAATAAACATAATCTTACTGAAGTTTTATATATAAATTTTCTGGAATATTCTAGATTATTTACATTTTTAACGAAAACTGTACAGACAAGTTTGTTTGTTTTTGTTAATTATTTTTTAATTCTAGACGGGGAGTGATAGAAGAAGTATCGGAGATACATTTATTTAACAAAAGGACCGTCAAAACTCCGTAAAAAACAATACACATACACAAAAATCTTTACATTATCAATAGTTCAGTTTCATATTATTATTAACATCTATTGATAATCAAATAATATCTGTGATCTATCATACAAAGGGTCTTCTTTAAAATATGTTGGAATATCTTTATTTTATTAACAGGATTGTATTTCAGTCTACGCTCCTCCTCAGTCTACTGATGGGCATATCACGAAATACTTCGATGTTAATAGAATAGAGATGTCTTTTCTTTTAAAACATGTTGCGTTTCCTGGTACGATAGCACCTAGGAAATAAAACTTGATTACCGCGGAACCATCAAAACCCAAGATGATAATCTAATACAAAAACTTTAATATTTTAAAAATAGCTATCAGTCATGCATTTATTGTTCATACACCATTGTCGGAAATACTACAACTACCGTACAATACAACAGACATGTTTGTTTGAATGTAATAATAAATGCTTTTTTGTTGTTTAGGGTTTCATCGGATGAGATACTAATCCGAAACGTAAAAAACGAGGAAATTATTATATCAGAAGCTCAATTAAATAAAGTCCTGAACAGGCATTTGGAATTTCTCATTACATATGTTGAAAATTCGAAAGTACTGTTTATGCCTTATCCAATCGAGACCATCAGACAATTCGTTACGTAAGTTTTTCACGATACTTCCCTTTTATTTAATTTTAATACATTGACATAAATTATAATTTATATTTTTAAAAAGTTTCTTACAGACGGACGATCCCGGATTGACCTCTTATAAACACGCATTCGATCTGTATCATCTGAGTTTAAGATACGAGTTAGAGAATTTAAGAAAGAAATGCAGATCATTTATTATTCGGCAAATAAACCTGCATACCGTCTGTTTAATTCACGATTTTGCACGCGAGATCGGTGATCTATTCATAATTTATTTTTGCTGGATAGCTTTCAACCAATACGGAGGAAGACTATTTACAACAGTCGACTTTATGTGCTGTAAAATTGCAACAATTGATAGATTGCTATCTCGAGCGATATATGAATCTGTCAGTGAATTGCGTTTACTCCGAGCCGTGCACTATTGGAGCATAGAAGAAGTTAAAAGAAAATTGGGTGCTGACAACTTCCATTCTATGAATGAAGAATCGAAAAGGAATGCAATAAGAAATGTTATGAAGCCATTTATTGGAAAAGTCAGATTTCTTGCCATGGATGAAGACGAATTGCAATCTTGTGTTTTTACAATGAACTTGTTAAACGAAGTAGAAAAGAGTCATATCTGGCGTGCTTTTAAGACTGTTAATTATTCCTTTTATCCCAGTTACTTCAGTCGAGAAACAAAAACAAGAAGCGAAATAAATTATTGTAACTTGTTCTCGTACGTAAATCGTGGAGATCCTTTTATCGTCGCAAACAGAAAGATGGAAGGTTACATATATTTTAGCAGCGAAGTAGTTGTGAGGGAAGATTGTTACGTCACGGCCCTTAGATTTCCGGTGAAGCTTGGCGAAAGTTTATCAATTTATGTATACGGGTATATTAACAATTTGGACAACAAGCAGATTTCGTTTGACACCGTTTGCAATTCAGAGGGTGTAGCAGATCTGCAAACGAAGTTGTATCTAGAAAAATATTGGTCAATTCGTTTATTTGCTTTGTTTTTACACGCTGGAAACGTCCAACCACATTTCGAGTTTTCACCTGAACTGAGTTACTTTGTGAGCGACGAAGGAACAGATGCCAGGAAATTTGAAGACAAAATTCTAATCGGTGACAGAAACCTTATGAATATTATTTATTTTTTTGTTGATTTATATTTTTGAAGTAAAAAGTTTCTGTGGAGAAAAGCGAAATCTGAACGAGAATATAATGTAAAGTTTAAATTCGAATATGATTATTTCTTACGGTATCACTGTAAAATTTTTGCAAAATTTGTGTGTACATGAACGAGATAATAAATTTATTGGATTTACAGAAAATGAAATTGAAATATCAAGTGCTTATTAATGTAATTATTCTATCTAAAATATAAATAATCGAGTTGTTTATAATACAAAATTTAGTATTTGCAAAGAAATTATCATTAAGAACGTTTATAATTTTCAGCATTTTAATGATAATTACGTGCGTGATTTTCATTTTTTTATTGAAGTAGATGTTCGAGAAACAAATATAATTACAATCTTACAGCATTCATTGTTTCTTTCTTCATGTTAATTAATGACGATAGAAATATGAAAATTTAAGAATTCTTGTCTAAATGTAAGAGCTATTCGATATCCACATTTGATTAAACAAAATATAAACAGTTGCAATAATGAATTCTCTTATATATTTTTATGTAAATTTTACATCGAGATAATAAATTTTCAATTTATAAATCATACATTTTTGATGATATATTGAATTATTCCAACAGAATTTTTTATATTTAAATAAATATTTTCCCTGTGATTTAATATTTGTTAATTACCTGAGGTTACTTAATTATCCCCAATTCAATTTTTTTTTAATGTACAAATTAATCTTCTATTATTTAATATTAAATTTTGAATAAAATTTAATATTAAATAAGACATTCTCTGAAAATAAGACCTAGCAGAAATTTTGCTGAATTGTAAATATAAGGCCTCTCCCCGAAAGTAAGACCAAGCAGTTTTTTCTTACTCGTAACGGTCATCGACAGTAGGTTGAAAGTAACCGTTGGCTTTTTGAAAGTACAACCACTGATTGGTCAGCAGACCACACGTCACACGGCATGATTTGCATAAGACTATGGCTCGGGAATCACAGATTTGCATAACGTTACGGCTGGTGATCGCTAATTGGTCGGCGGGAATCACGGCACATCCTATTTTCATAGTTCTTCGGTTCAGTGAGCACTAATTGGTCATCCAGCCCGATGTCCACGCTATAAAAAGGTTAAGTTGAAGCGAGAGTGGGAAGTCCATATGAACCAGAGGGAGAAGAATGGAAAAGAATAGAATAGAATAGAGCAGAGCAGTGTTTTTCAACCTGTGGGTCGCGAAGCCTTATACGGGGGTCGCGGGTAAAAGAAAAAGACAAGTGTTGACTACATTAAAAAAACTACAATTTCAGCGTGAATTACGGCCCACCGCAGAAAATGATAGCGGAAAAAGTGTTGAGCTGATTTGCAAAAAGAAATAAAAAGTAGAAAAGCAGAAGCTGAAAATTCAGATCCTAAAAAAAGGAAAAAAGGTCAACAGTTGCCTGTGCCTAATGTTATAATTAAAGGAAGTTTCATACTTTACGTGTGTTAAGTTATTGTCGATTCTTCTGAAATTTTCATTTTAATCAACAATAATTTGTCTCAACAGAAAGAAAATTAAATACATAGGTTTTGGGGCAACGGCTAGTCAAAAACGGGAACCTAGAATAGCTTAAAATCACTGATATAGTTTTAATATGGCATTAGGGGGGATCGCCAGAATTTTTTAACTTGTAAAGGGGTCGCGTATTCAAGAAGGTTGAAAAACACTGGAATAGAGAGTGGGAAGTCCACTACAGCATGGGAACTTCGTAAGTTTACTTCGGTTCGTGACTTCGGTTTTATTTAAGTTCAGTTCGACACGGCCGGATATACGTCACTTTCGTCTAAGTTCGACTTGGGAATTTTTTTGTTCAATAATGTGAATTCTTCTTCGTAGAAAAATAAGATCTAGCGCATCTTTCAGAACAAAAATTAATATAAGGCACAGTCTTATTTTCAGGAAAACAAGGTATAAATATTAGAATAGCTGAAAATTACTTTTTTCAAAAATATTCAATTGCAAAGAACATGATTACGTTGGTGTCCCGGCTAAGAAAAACCCAAAATTTAATATTTCGTATAACGCGCACAATATAAATTTAATATAAATTAACTGATTTGTAAAATTCGTGTTTTTCAATTGTTTTGTTGTTTAAATCAGTGTTTTTCAATCTTCTTGAATACGCGACCCCTTTACAAGTTAAAAAATTCTGGCAACCCCCCTAGGACCATATTAAAACTTTATCAGTGATTTTAAAAACTATGTATTTAATTTTCTCTCTGTTGAGACAAATTATTGTTGATTAAAGTGAAAATGTCAGAAGAATCGACAATAACTTAACATACATAAAGTACGAAACTTCCTTTAATTGTAACATTCCGCACAGGAAGGTGTTGACTCCTTTGTTTAGGATCAGAATTTTCAGCTTCTACGTTTCTACTTTTTATTTCTTTTTGCAGATCAGCTCAACACTTTTTCCGCTATCATTTTCTGGGGTGGGCCGTAATTCACGCTGAAATTGTAGTTTTTTTAATGTAGTCAACACTTGTCTTTTTCTTTTACCCGCGACCCCCCGTGTAAGGCTTCGCGACCTCCTTGGAGGTCGCGACCCACAGGTTGAAAAACACTGGTTTAAATCATATATATTTATGGTTTTCTGAGGGAGGTAAACCACTGTTTTACTTTTAACACTCCTTTTCAGAGAAGCGAGTAAGAGGACCTTTTTTCATGTCCATTATGGGACAACCGGCTAGTCAAAAACGGGAACCTAGACGTTAATTTTTCTTAGTTAACAAATTTTTCGAACATCCTGTATTTTGATACAAAAGACAGTGATTTCAAACTCAAAATTTTTTGCATTAATTTTTATAGTTTAATGCTCGTATTCAAAAATGCATGATTTTAAAAGTCGTTCAATTTTTCTGTAGTACTTTCTATATAAAAATGTAAAAGAATAATTTTTCCTCAATTCTTACCTCGTTATTTTCCTTTTTTCCTTCATCTCCTTCAAAAATATCCTGCAACATTCATGGAAAAATTAGCAATTGGAACAAAATTCTAACCGTAATAAATTCAATTGTAAGAAGTTTTGTAAAGGAAATTTTTATTTAAATCTCCATCTTAAGGGTCATCAAGTGCCATTCAGGCAGACACATCTTAGATTCGACTGGTGAAAAAGAATATGGCCCGACATATTCTTATGAAAATCGCAAACGAAAAATTTCTGTAGTTCTTCGATTGTCTGCGTGTGTTGAAGTAGTTATCTCCGCGATCCTCATATTAATAATCATATGATAGCACTTACTACAATAAATTCAGGAGCTTGGTCAAGTGTATTTGCATCAACATTCTAAAAATTCAAATTTATAAATTTACTAGCTTACTTGGCGTTAATTGGGATTATAAAAGAAAAGTTTAAAATATAATAAATTATTAATTATACGAATATACTGTTTAAAAGAAAAATATCCGACTCCTTAGATGTAGTAATTTGACTTTAATATCAGAAAAACAATACTTTTCACAGCATAACCTGGAAATGTAAAGATGCTTTAGGAAGTCTTCGGAGTACATTAATATTTGATCTGCATTGAATAGGTTGTGATGGCCCAACTCATGACTCATGTTAAGAACATTATCAGTATGCCTAAACTACAAGGGAATTATGTCCTTAGAAAAAGCGAATTTAATAATAAGAAATTATCAGTATTAAGAAAGTACCATTTAGAAATGAAATTACCCGAGTTGTTAGATGTGAGAAATTAATGACTTATATAGTTTGTATGGTGTAACACTTTCCACCCCAGCCAGATGAGTGCTATTTACTAATGCGCAGTAATGATATAGAGCGCTTATTAGATCAATTTTGAATGCAAATGTGAGCAAAGAACTGTCCATTTGTTGTCTATTTCTATTTCAGTATATGCACTGTTAGTTTTCACTCTCGTTATTGTGAGAAATCCTTCACTTTCTGGTTTTGACCTACTGTACAGGGGATAGCCATCATCTCCAGTTTGAGTTTCTGCTTTAAATTCTCGCTTTAAAGATTTGAACCTTATCGAGAGCTTCATAAGTTTGTAACAGTCCCTACTAAAGATCTTGAATGTCGTTTTCTTTTCTCACTCATCTGACTAATTCCATTGATTTTATATGGCTAACGCCTTACCGATCGGTCTGGTATCCGATTAGTAAAGTGTCATTCATATTCCGTTCAAAGTAATGATATACAATGTTAATTAAACAGTGTAATTAGTTAACATAAGCCCCCTGCCCTTGAATGTCTATCAATAGAAGAATTTGAGTAAATTTTAATGATGTATATTTACAGTTGGTTTTTGAGTTTTGTGGAGAGATAAATTAAAAAATCAAATAGTTGTAACATAAACTAGTAATACATTAATAAGATTTAAATTCACTAAATTTCATTATTTTTACTTGTTCATGGTATTGTAGTTTGAACATCTGTAAGACAACATTGATATAATCAATATAACACGCATTAATAGATAGTATTTTATATGATTGCCAATAGCGTAACAAATGGAGGGGGCCAAGAAGGTCAGGGTCCACTTACTTTTGTAAATAAGTGAATTAAGAAAAATTGAAATTACTACAGGAAAAAAATTTGAATGCAACATATGTAAACAATATCAGAGTTTACTTTTCATGAACAGTGCTAGTGGCTGCATTGACAATGGTACAGGGTAAATTTAGGTCTGCACATTGTAATTCTGATCCTCCTAATATTATAAACGAACAGGGGCATGAATTACAACGTGCAAACGCAAATTCACTCTTTTACTATTGTGGATGAAGCAACTAGCACTATGGATGAAAGGTAATTTGTATAGTGTTTAATTAAAAAGCAACATACCGTTTGTAATTGCTGATGTGGTGAAGAAGGCATCTAAACAATTAAAGAAAATACAGTTAAATTTATAGCACTAGGTTTGTTTTATTTAGTTATATTAAGCATTAAAATCTTACAAATTGTTGTTGCTAATTTACTGCATATAATGCCTGAAAAATTAAATAATAAAAATACCTGTACATTCTAAACCCTCTCCATCAAAAGATAGCATGATAGAAAAAGATCTTTTTGACAAATTATATAAAAATGTTGCATTAGAAAAGCAAGCTTTATCTGTTTCAAGGCATTTGTGTTGTTTTTAACCTCTCTTTACAAAACAAAAAAACTTAAAAAATTATTTAAAACTTTTTTCTTCTGTACAAAAATCTTAAAAATTCAACTTCAAATTTTACAAAGCATCTTAGAATTCTGTGCCACAGAACTCAAGAAATACAATACATTAAGTCTGACATATTCACAACATTCAGGAAATTTAGATTCAAATAAATTTTTATCTCACTAGAGGCTCTAATAGGAGCTTTTCACTATAGATCTCTGACATTTATCATCAATTATTCTTAGTGCACCATGAATTCATATAATTTTTTGAACTGTCTTATTTTCATCTAATCACCTCTTTCATCTCTTTTCTATTTATTCAATTGTTTATTAAAAGCATTAAATGTTTTTAATAATAATTACAAATTATAGAATGACTAACTCACCTGANTTCTGGACTATGGAAGCTGGCTGTCTGTCACAGGCTTATGTCTTCTACCGGCTTCTCCTCGGACAGGATCGGGACGGGAGACAATGTATTCAGACCTTCCTGAGGATCGCGCGGAGGGACGATCGCCCTGAACTTTCCGTGACGATCGTTTTTATACGATCGTCGTTGGCACTGAGCCAACAGGTCGTTCACTCGTTACGCTGACTAATTAGCACGTGCACGTTGACTAATTGACAAACGGACAATGTGTAAGATTCCACATCCGATCTATTTCCGTTATATTTTTTTCCATCCTCTAATGAAAAAAATATGTTAACTCTAAAAATTTTCGAACTCAAACCCCTCGAGCTCACACTAGTATTTACCAGGATAATTGAAATTTATGAAATGTTACTGTGCAACATCGTATACATTTCTCTTTTATGCATACAAAATAACTTATTAGTAAATCTAAAGTTTTTGAATAGTTAAATGTGGTTTATGAAAATTACATTCATAAATTTTTTGATTATTTTTTAATATTAATTTCATTAGAATAATATAAGCCACAATATAAATATGTTTTTCAACTTTGAAAATATATTTATAAACAACTTGCTGCTTTCGCATGACGTTGCTCGGAGTTTTCGGAGATGGAGTTGGTTCGTTTTGTTGGGAGAAGGTAAAAAGACAATAGTCTTAGTAACTAAAATGTACATTTATTAAATTGAATATTTAAAATAAGTGGGCTTTAAAGACAGTTGAAGTGAGAACCCACACAGTATTTTATCTATAGTGTTGATGAATATTTTTAAAAAATTTCGTGCTGATGTATTAAACGATATAAAACTCTTTATCTAACATATATACAGACATACAATAAAGCAGATTTTTTTTTGTTTTGACAGTAGTTATAATTGACATTCTTCAATTGATACGAATATTTTAACTTTTTCGTTTGGTAACATCGTTCGCATGCAGAAAAGCGAAAGATGTTAATACAGTTTTTATTAACAATGTTATTTGTAATTTATTTCAAACGCTGTTATTAAACTGTAATTTTGAATCGTTATAATACTAAACGTCTTTTCTATACCAATAAGTTATTTTGTCATTCAGTTAAATATCGAATATTCAGATTTTGATAACATTGCTTCTGCACACAAAAGAAAGCGAAGTTAAATATATTAAATTAATTTTATTTTAACAATAAGGCAAACTTTTCGTATTAATTATTAAATGATTTAATATTCAATAAAATTAAAACACAAAAATTGTATGAAATAACATAACACCAAAACGAAATTATTTTATTGTTTTAATTTATATAGAATGTACTACAAAAATACCTGCTGAAGAGGAACGAAAGAGTCCGAAATGTAATTTTATGTATGTGTGCAGGTATATTAAATAAAACAAAAAATTGTTTTCTGTGCAACTCTGTAGTATTATCTGTAAAGCCAGTATAATAAGTCCTGATATTAGGAAATACGTACTTGTAAAGGAAAATTTACATTTTAAAGTTTCCTTGTTTTTCATACCTCGTACTCAAGCACGACCGAAAAGTTTTGATTTATGTTTTGGCTTTATCGTAGGTTTATTTTTGTGTTGAAGAAGAAATATGCCATTCCTGTTAACTAATCGAAAATACTCTGAAGGTGACATCACTTAGTTTTAAATCAGTAATGTAAGTATTAATAACTGCATCTCATTTATTTTTCAGATTTTTCAACACTGGTCTTAAATAATGCCAAATATCATTTGTACATTAAAATTTCTTCGTGTTCACAATTGTAAAGTTTTTAAGATATCATTAAATTGAAAGTTAATGCTACAGTTAATTATTTTTTCTGAATGTCTAATTTCTACATTTTTTCTTTAAGNAATATACAGGTTTTATCAAAAAATGAGGTTTTATTGAACACGTTATTTTCTATAGCGTAATTTATTGTTTTTACAATATAAATTGTTCTGTTTAAAATAACTCTATACATTAAATTAAAAAAACACGGCTAGATTATTAATTAAAGAATTATTACTTGCTTTTCTAGATGCAATGTATCAACTTTATTTTACCACACATTTCGTTGAAGTTCTTTAGTTCGTGAAAATAGTACCAACGATTAAAATGTAAATAAAATAATAACCGAATTAGTTTAAAATTTACATAAAATGCTGATGACTTCTTAAAATAATTACAAATGTAATTTACAAATTTATATTGTTTTATAAATTATATATGAAAAATTAAATCTAAAACAATATAACAGTAATATATCGTGAAATACGTTGATTATAANTCATTACATATGTTGAAAATTCGAAAGTACTGTTTATGCCTTATCCAATCGAGACCATCAGACAATTCGTTACGTAAGTTTTTCACGATACTTCCCTTTTATTTAATTTTAATACATTGACATAAATTATAATTTATATTTTTAAAAAGTTTCTTACAGACGGACGATCCCGGATTGACCTCTTATAAACACGCATTCGATCTGTATCATCTGAGTTTAAGATACGAGTTAGAGAATTTAAGAAAGAAATGCAGATCATTTATTATTCGGCAAATAAACCTGCATACCGTCTGTTTAATTCACGATTTTGCACGCGAGATCGGTGATCTATTCATAATTTATTTTTGCTGGATAGCTTTCAACCAATACGGAGGAAGACTATTTACAACAGTCGACTTTATGTGCTGTAAAATTGCAACAATTGATAGATTGCTATCTCGAGCGATATATGAATCTGTCAGTGAATTGCGTTTACTCCGAGCCGTGCACTATTGGAGCATAGAAGAAGTTAAAAGAAAATTGGGTGCTGACAACTTCCATTCTATGAATGAAGAATCGAAAAGGAATGCAATAAGAAATGTTATGAAGCCATTTATTGGAAAAGTCAGATTTCTTGCCATGGATGAAGACGAATTGCAATCTTGTGTTTTTACAATGAACTTGTTAAACGAAGTAGAAAAGAGTCATATCTGGCGTGCTTTTAAGACTGTTAATTATTCCTTTTATCCCAGTTACTTCAGTCGAGAAACAAAAACAAGAAGCGAAATAAATTATTGTAACTTGTTCTCGTACGTAAATCGTGGAGATCCTTTTATCGTCGCAAACAGAAAGATGGAAGGTTACATATATTTTAGCAGCGAAGTAGTTGTGAGGGAAGATTGTTACGTCACGGCCCTTAGATTTCCGGTGAAGCTTGGCGAAAGTTTATCAATTTATGTATACGGGTATATTAACAATTTGGACAACAAGCAGATTTCGTTTGACACCGTTTGCAATTCAGAGGGTGTAGCAGATCTGCAAACGAAGTTGTATCTAGAAAAATATTGGTCAATTCGTTTATTTGCTTTGTTTTTACACGCTGGAAACGTCCAACCACATTTCGAGTTTTCACCTGAACTGAGTTACTTTGTGAGCGACGAAGGAACAGATGCCAGGAAATTTGAAGACAAAATTCTAATCGGTGACAGAAACCTTATGAATATTATTTATTTTTTTGTTGATTTATATTTTTGAAGTAAAAAGTTTCTGTGGAGAAAAGCGAAATCTGAACGAGAATATAATGTAAAGTTTAAATTCGAATATGATTATTTCTTACGGTATCACTGTAAAATTTTTGCAAAATTTGTGTGTACATGAACGAGATAATAAATTTATTGGATTTACAGAAAATGAAATTGAAATATCAAGTGCTTATTAATGTAATTATTCTATCTAAAATATAAATAATCGAGTTGTTTATAATACAAAATTTAGTATTTGCAAAGAAATTATCATTAAGAACGTTTATAATTTTCAGCATTTTAATGATAATTACGTGCGTGATTTTCATTTTTTTATTGAAGTAGATGTTCGAGAAACAAATATAATTACAATCTTACAGCATTCATTGTTTCTTTCTTCATGTTAATTAATGACGATAGAAATATGAAAATTTAAGAATTCTTGTCTAAATGTAAGAGCTATTCGATATCCACATTTGATTAAACAAAATATAAACAGTTGCAATAATGAATTCTCTTATATATTTTTATGTAAATTTTACATCGAGATAATAAATTTTCAATTTATAAATCATACATTTTTGATGATATATTGAATTATTCCAACAGAATTTTTTATATTTAAATAAATATTTTCCCTGTGATTTAATATTTGTTAATTACCTGAGGTTACTTAATTATCCCCAATTCAATTTTTTTTTAATGTACAAATTAATCTTCTATTATTTAATATTAAATTTTGAATAAAATTTAATATTAAATAAGACATTCTCTGAAAATAAGACCTAGCAGAAATTTTGCTGAATTGTAAATATAAGGCCTCTCCCCGAAAGTAAGACCAAGCAGTTTTTTCTTACTCGTAACGGTCATCGACAGTAGGTTGAAAGTAACCGTTGGCTTTTTGAAAGTACAACCACTGATTGGTCAGCAGACCACACGTCACACGGCATGATTTGCATAAGACTATGGCTCGGGAATCACAGATTTGCATAACGTTACGGCTGGTGATCGCTAATTGGTCGGCGGGAATCACGGCACATCCTATTTTCATAGTTCTTCGGTTCAGTGAGCACTAATTGGTCATCCAGCCCGATGTCCACGCTATAAAAAGGTTAAGTTGAAGCGAGAGTGGGAAGTCCATATGAACCAGAGGGAGAAGAATGGAAAAGAATAGAATAGAATAGAGCAGAGCAGTGTTTTTCAACCTGTGGGTCGCGAAGCCTTATACGGGGGTCGCGGGTAAAAGAAAAAGACAAGTGTTGACTACATTAAAAAAACTACAATTTCAGCGTGAATTACGGCCCACCGCAGAAAATGATAGCGGAAAAAGTGTTGAGCTGATTTGCAAAAAGAAATAAAAAGTAGAAAAGCAGAAGCTGAAAATTCAGATCCTAAAAAAAGGAAAAAAGGTCAACAGTTGCCTGTGCCTAATGTTATAATTAAAGGAAGTTTCATACTTTACGTGTGTTAAGTTATTGTCGATTCTTCTGAAATTTTCATTTTAATCAACAATAATTTGTCTCAACAGAAAGAAAATTAAATACATAGGTTTTGGGGCAACGGCTAGTCAAAAACGGGAACCTAGAATAGCTTAAAATCACTGATATAGTTTTAATATGGCATTAGGGGGGATCGCCAGAATTTTTTAACTTGTAAAGGGGTCGCGTATTCAAGAAGGTTGAAAAACACTGGAATAGAGAGTGGGAAGTCCACTACAGCATGGGAACTTCGTAAGTTTACTTCGGTTCGTGACTTCGGTTTTATTTAAGTTCAGTTCGACACGGCCGGATATACGTCACTTTCGTCTAAGTTCGACTTGGGAATTTTTTTGTTCAATAATGTGAATTCTTCTTCGTAGAAAAATAAGATCTAGCGCATCTTTCAGAACAAAAATTAATATAAGGCACAGTCTTATTTTCAGGAAAACAAGGTATAAATATTAGAATAGCTGAAAATTACTTTTTTCAAAAATATTCAATTGCAAAGAACATGATTACGTTGGTGTCCCGGCTAAGAAAAACCCAAAATTTAATATTTCGTATAACGCGCACAATATAAATTTAATATAAATTAAGTGATTTGTAAAATTCATGTTTTTCAATTGTTTTGTTGTTTAAATCAGTGTTTTTCAATCTTCTTGAATACGCGACCCCTTTACAAGTTAAAAAATTCTGGCGACCCCCCTAGGACCATATTAAAACTTTATCAGTGATTTTAAAAACTATGTATTTAATTTTCTCTCTGTTGAGACAAATTATTGTTGATTAAAGTGAAAATGTCAGAAGAATCGACAATAACATACATAAAGTACGAAACTTCCTTTAATTGTAACATTCCGCACAGGAAGATGTTGACTCCTTTGTTTAGGATCAGAATTTTCAGCTTCTACGTTTCTACTTTTTATTTCTTTTTGCAGATCAGCTCAACACTTTTTCCGCTATCATTTTCTGGGGTGGGCCGTAATTCACGCTGAAATTGTAGTTTTTTTAATGTAGTCAACACTTGNCCCCCTAGGGCCATATTAAAACTATATCAGTGATTTTAAAATCTATGTATTTAATTTTCTCTCTGTTGAGACAAATTATTGTTGATTAAAGTGAAAATGTCAGAAGAATCGACAATAACTTAACATACATAAAGTACGAAACTTCCTTTAATTGTAACATTCCGCACAGGAAGATGTTGACTCCTTTGTTTAGGATCAGAATTTTCAGCTTCTACGTTTCTACTTTTTATTTCTTTTTGCAGATCAGCTCAACACTTTTTCCGCTATCATTTTCTGGGGTGGGCCGTAATTCACGCTGAAATTGTAGTTTTTTTAATGTAGTCAACACTTGTCTTTTTCTTTTACCCGCGACCCCCCGTGTAAGGCTTCGCGACCTCCTTGGAGGTCGCGACCCACAGGTTGAAAAACACTGGTTTAAATCATATATATTTATGGTTTTCTGAGGGAGGTAAACGACTGTTTTACTTTTAACACTCCTTTTCAGAGAAGCGAGTAAGAGGACCTTTTTTCATGTCCATTATGGGACAACCGGCTAGTCAAAAACGGGAACCTAGACGTTANAAATCATATATATTTATGGTTTTCTGAGGGAGGTAAACCACTGTTTTACTTTTAACACTCCTTTTCAGAGAAGCGAGTAAGAGGACCTTTTTTCATGTCCATTATGGGACAACCGGCTAGTCAAAAACGGGAACCTAGACGTTAATTTTTCTTAGTTAACAAATTTTTCGAACATCCTGTATTTTGATACAAAAGACAGTGATTTCAAACTCAAAATTTTTTGCATTAATTTTTATAGTTTAATGCTCGTATTCAAAAATGCATGATTTTAAAAGTCGTTCAATTTTTCTGTAGTACTTTCTATATAAAAATGTAAAAGAATAATTTTTCCTCAATTCTTACCTCGTTATTTTCCTTTTTTCCTTCATCTCCTTCAAAAATATCCTGCAACATTCATGGAAAAATTAGCAATTGGAACAAAATTCTAACCGTAATAAATTCAATTGTAAGAAGTTTTGTAAAGGAAATTTTTATTTAAATCTCCATCTTAAGGGTCATCAAGTGCCATTCAGGCAGACACATCTTAGATTCGACTGGTGAAAAAGAATATGGCCCGACATATTCTTATGAAAATCGCAAACGAAAAATTTCTGTAGTTCTTCGATTGTCTGCGTGTGTTGAAGTAGTTATCTCCGCGATCCTCATATTAATAATCATATGATAGCACTTACTACAATAAATTCAGGAGCTTGGTCAAGTGTATTTGCATCAACATTCTAAAAATTCAAATTTATAAATTTACTAGCTTACTTGGCGTTAATTGGGATTATAAAAGAAAGTTCATAATACTGTATAATAAATTATTAATTTTACGAAAATTCTGTTTAAAAAGAAAAATATCCGAGTCCTCAGAAGTAATAATTTGAATTTAATACCAGAAACAATATTTTTGTTGATTTTTTTTTCACCAGAAACAATAGTTTTCACAGTATANACAGGACTGTATTTCAGGCTACGCCCCTGCTTAGTTTACTGAAGGGCATATCCCGAAATACTTCCCTGTTCATACAATAGAGATGTCTTTTCTTTTAAAACATGCAGCGTTTCCTGGTGCGATAGCTATTAAAAAATAAAAGTTGGGTTTTGATGGTTTCACGATAATCAAGATGATTTGCTAATACAAAAATAAAATATCTATTTTTAAAATATTAGTCATGCATTTATTGTTCATACACCTTTGTCGGAAATACTACAACTACCGTACAGTACAGTNTAATTATAAACTATATTATGTATGATTAATGATAATTCCTCTGTCACCCCATAACTAATAATTTCCCACATATAATTTTTCAACGTTTATTATATTTTACACGTAATCCTGCACAGTTTATGTGACATATATTACTGTACTTTAGTGTTTTTGTGTAAAATAAAAATATATTAAGCAATATATAACATTAACTTAATATTAGTTTTTTTATTGTTATCATTAAAGGCCTGTTTGTCTTTCGTCCGAAAGTAGAAGGCCTTCTTATAAGAGTTCTTCAAAATATTGCAAGGTATATCGCTGACTGGGGAGCGATGTCAAGAGGGTCAGGCTTTCGTGTGTGGGCGATCGTGACTAAGACGGTCTCTACGGTTACAAGAAACTTTATTTAATACGAGAAGAGCTTACAAGACTTCCGCGATCTTCGAAGTTCTAAGTTAGCAGCAGCATTCAGGTTTTCCTATAATTACCGAAATAGTCCCAAATGAAGGAGTGTCCCTGGTTTGCGAATGACAGTTCCCTCGAATACTGACGACTCTGGGACAGGAGACAGAGAAGAAAATGGGTATTAGACACAGAACAATTGGTCAGACACTTGGAACTTCCGGAAAAATAAACTGTGCCATTTTTGAATTTCCGGGTTCTTATTAATTTTTAACATCGATCGCCCATTCCGATTGGTCGCTTTTTTTTCGTTCTCGCTTTACAAGAGGTTAATCACTCGTTACTAACTGTGACGAGAACTCAACTCAGATCGAGAAAAAGGTGAAAATCGATGTTTAATTCGATCACCAACCGGAAATGGTCGATGTTAGGACACATTCTTCTATGTTTATAAGTTCGTGTCGCATTTTCAAACAAAAAATTAGTTTATTTATCTTGAAAAACTGAATACCTAAAATCAATTTTTAGAAGGAAGGCTAAGATTTGATTACTTTTATTAATAAGTTATATTTACACGAAATGGACTCAACTGAGTCGTTTTTAGAAATAGTCCATGAATTGCATCCGTCCAATCATTGCAAATATCATTCTTAGTACAAATGATATTAGAAAATGTTGATAGACGCAAGTGCTCAAATTTCTCACAGACAAACATTTAGTGGCTCGAAATCGTATTTTCATTCTTTCATTAAGGACACATCTAATTAACGTAGATCAGTACACAAGTATTTTTATATTAAACGAAAATTGTTTAGGCAAATCTGGATAATCGTTTTTTAATTATGAACGGTAGCTGCTGATAATACATGTAAAAACACCGATTGTTTTCTAATATATCTGAGTACCATGAATGATAATTACATATACTTGTATGAGGATAGCTGGGAGTAGAAGTGTCTGGGTTAGACTTTCTACTACTGTCCGAATGGAATATAGGTCAGGCAGGCGATATTAATTTTAAAATTCACCAAAAGTTAAATTATCACGATATTCATATGAAAAGAAAATCATGTACAGTACATCTAATAATATCTTTAGTATTAAATACTATATTTTTCAATGCATTTTATAAGAAATCTTTATATATATATATATATATATATATATCGTAACTGACATTTAAAGTTGATAATTCATAACTTTTTGTGAAAATTAACATTGTTTAGTTATCTAGTTTTTTGCTGGCAATGAGCCAGAAAGACATAGAATATTGTTCTATACAACTCTATGTATGATTTATTGATGTACGTTTATTCGTTGTGAAATTATCGCACATTATATCAAACAAAACTTTATTATGCTATCAACTAATGTAATGAACTAGTCTACTTTATTCACTTTATTTCGAACAGGAATATAAATTTTTGTAATAACATATGATTTAACAGTAGTAATACGTGTAACATTTGCTGATATTTTACATTTAAATAAAAAATAAAAAATATATAAAATGTCAGAACTGAAGATCATAACTTGAATATTTATAACATGTTGACTTATTACAGCTAAATAAATTTAATATAGCATAAATGAACTTATTATAGTAATATTATTGCATGAATAAGCTAAAGTCAAATTGTAACACGAAAATAAGTAGTTCATCATGTATAGGAGAAGAAAAGTAATCGAAAAACTTTGTTAAAATTAATATTGTTTGAGAATCAATAAAAAACTTCAATTCACGAATAATACTAATTTTGACATTAATGTCAAATAAATGGATAAGCTTATCCAAATGGCTTAATGTTTTTTTTATGTTGTATTTAACGAAAATAGGATGGCGGTAACAAAGGGTTATGAGATGATTTTCAAATTCCACAATTCGTACCGATTCACTGCATAATTCACCGAGAACATCTCGTTACAAAATATTTAAAATATCCTGATGTTATGAAAACAGTGTTACACATTGTAAATTACATTCGCACCAATNACCAAGATGTAAATTATGATTATGTAAATTGATTGTAAAGTGACTTCAACGTCATACTGTTACTCGTAAGCACCTAATGGTCAAGGTATATGCTAATTTCTTAGATACGTGTGAGATCACAATAAATACACGTATAAAGCTAGTTTCAATGTCGGATATACAGAATATACAAGTAATGCAACTAAAAAATTAAGTGCTCCTGCGGAGTGGCGGTGACGTCAAAGTCATGGGGCATCTCCAGCCAATTACCGTGATGATTTCTTTTTACTTCTAAGCGCGTGTTGCCTCCGTTCTTCGACGTCAACTCGAGAGTTCAATGCGGAAACGAGCCTGAGAAATGGCGGATCGAGAGATGCAGAGTGGGTAAGTACTTGTATTGTTTTCTGTTTATACCGTTTCTAGATGTGTGGGCGCAAAATCATTTTACCTGTTTTGCCATTGACTATCGTATGTGCCTCTTTTATAAAAAAAAATTGAGATAAAGCGATGATGTACTGCTATCGAGAACTTAAAATATAACGTGATAAATGATATAAGTTAATTTTCTGTATGTTATTTGTACTTATTTCATGACATATATTCGCTTCAAATGAACATACCCTTAGTGAATTTTTATGTATAAATTTTCTGAAATATATAAACTAACAAAAGTTTCAATTGTCTTAATAGAGACAATGACTAAGCAAAACTTCACAAAAAGCTTATTCCCTTGAGTAAATAACCGTCTGTTTACAATGTTCGAACTCGAGAAATAGAGTCTTTCACTTTTAGGAGTCAAAGGGTTTAAATAGCTTAAACTTTCCCTTCTCTTGGTGAAATTATTTTCGGTGTTTAAAGTTTGAGTTAATAAGCTTTGTTTAATTTTCAATATACAAATGATTAATACTAATTCTTTTCTACAAGATTTAATTCGGGTAGTTCAGAGTTTCTCGACATGTAAATCGCGGATCTCTCAGTTTCATCAACTACTAGGTGGGACGTTGANTTGGTGTTTAAAGTTTCAGTTAATAAGCTTTGTTTAATTTTCAATATACAAATGATTAATACTAATTCTTTTCTACAAGATTTAATTCGGGTAGTTCAGAGTTTCTCGACATGTAAATCGCGGATCTCTCAGTTTCATCAACTACTAGGTGGGACGTTGAGTTCTAAAATGTAAAAGTGCTATTTATTGGTTTAAGGCAGATGAACGAATGAACTAATTAATTACATTGTGTACATAGATTTGTTTAAGGTTAATTTGATGCCAATAATTATACAATATATTTTGTTGGTAATTATTCATATTATTCAAAATGTTTTAAAAGAATAGATCTGAAACGTGATATAGCAGAACATTATAAACGTTATTCGTTCAATGATTACAAGTTTCACATGAAAGTACAAAATAAAATTAGAGAAATTCACCTATTCGAACTTTCTAGTATTTATCGGTCTACAAAGCGAGAGAAATCATGTTTAGAATAAATACATAGATACGACAGTGTTAGGTTATACACTCCTTTCCCTTGTAAGCGACGAGGATACCACTTGATGCCACCCGGCATGGAATAGCCACAAGCAATGCGACTCGAAGCGCTCGGTGGGCTTTTAACTGATAACTTATCAATTAAAGGCATTTTCTTTTTTCTTCAGTTTGTAATGTAAACTTGTAATTATGTATTGTGTGAGTGTCAGACACACACGAGGACAAAATTTAATTTTTACCTAATTACGGGACATCGATGTCGTTTATTTACAACATAAAAAACATAACATAACTGTCGATGATCGAACATAAGTGTCGATAAAAAAAACCTAAAGATATTATCATCTGTTACTGAAAATAACATGTAATTGTTTATTCTCTTATAAAAGTAGAATTTCGTATATTATTTCCTAATTAAGAGGGAGAAGCTGGTGATTTTTTCTTGAAGAACTTGTTTAATAACTTATTACAATAGATGTTGTTTGACTAATATTATGTTACCGTAATAATTTTTTACTTTCAAGCTTGTATAACAAAATAATCGAAAATTCCAAAAAATCGCAATTTGGAACTAGCATTATAAGTTAGGATATTGTATATACATATACTGTTATATTACATAGAGATTCAGAATACGATAGGATACATAAAAATCAATTATTGTTCGTGGAGAATTACANTCATTGGAGCATAGAAGAAGTTCAAAGAAAGTTGGGTGCAGACAACTTTCATTTTATGAATGAAGAATCGAAAAGGAATGAAATAAGAAATGTTATGAAGCCATTTATTGGAAAAGTCAGATTTCTTGCCATGAATGAATACGACTTGCAATCTTGTCTTTATACAATGAACTTGTTAAGCGCAATAGAAAAGAGTCATATCTGGTATGCTTATAAGACTGGTAATTATTCCTTTTATCCCAGTTACTTCAGTCGAGAAACAAAAACAAGAAGCGGAATAAATTATTGTAACTTGTTCTCGTACATAAATCGTGGAGTTCCTTTTATGGTCGCAAACAGAAAGATGGAAGGTTACATATATTTTAGCAGCGAAGTAGTTGTGATGGAAGATTGCTACGTCACGGCTCTTCGATTTCCGGTGAAGCTTGGCGAATGTTTTCGAATGTGCGTAAACGGGTATATTAACTCTTTGGACAACAAGCAGTTTTCGTTTGACACCGTTTGCAATAAAGACGGAGTAGCAGATCTGGAAACGAAGTTGTATCTAGAAAAATGTTGGAAAATTCGTTTATTTGCTTTCTTTTACCGAGCTGAAAATGTCCAAATCGGTGCCAAGTTTTCACGTCAAATAAGTTACTTTGTGAGCGACGAAGGAACAGATGCCAGGAAATTTGAAGACAATTTTTTAACCTGTGACAGAACCGTTATGAATAATATTTACTTTTTAGTTGATTTATATTTTTGAGGTCAAAAAATTTCCCTGGAAAAAAGTGAAATATAAACGAGAATATGATGTAAAGTTAATTCGAATATGATTAATTCTTACGGTATCACTGTAAAATTTCCGCAAAATGTGTGTTGTACATGAACGAGATAATAAATTTCTTGGATTTACAGAAAATAAAATTGAAATATAAAGTGCTTATTAATGTATTCTATCTGAAATGTAAATTGTCGTTAGTCGAGTTGTTTGGAAAGTTAAGACTAAATTTTAAATGTAAGAGCTATTCGATATCGACTAGGGTTTCTCAAACGGGATTCAGAGATCCCGGGATCCCGGTTGTTTTTTTAACCCGTGAAATATCCCGGGAAATCTTTTATATCCCGGGAAATCCCGCAAATTTCTTAAAAATTCACTTTTTTCTTATTTTGTGTTAAGGTTGAGGAATTTTGCAAATAGAAAGCATAATTAACTCATTCGCTGTCAGAATACATTTGTATTTATTAATTTTAAACCTACCTATTAGTTTTTTTTA